>NC_060890.1:1100654-1105654 GCF_014805685.1 Silurus meridionalis | reverse complement strand
TCCTGCTTGTTATTCCTCTTTTCCTCCTTCCTGGTGGCTCCATCCTCAGCATTCTCCTACTGATATACCCCATGTCCCTCTTCTGCACATGTCCAAACCATCTCAATCTCTCCTCCCTCACCTTGTCCCCAAAACGTCCTACATGCGCTGTCCCTCTAATAAACTCATTTCTAATCCTGTCCATCGTCGTCACTCCCAACGAACATCTCAACATTTTCAGCTCTGCTACCTCCAGCTCCATCTCCTGTCTTTTACTCAATGCCACTGTCTTTAAACCATACAACATCTCAGGTCTCACCACAGTCCTATAAACTTTCCCTTTCACTCTCACAGATACTCTTCTATCACAAATCACTCCTGCTATCACTCTTCTCCAATTCAATTCAATTCATTTTTATTTGTATAGCGCTTTTAACAATGAACATTGTCTCAAAGCAGCTTTACACAGATAATGTGGTGATTAAACATAAATATGTTCTTTGTAAGTATGTTTGTCCCTGATGAGCAACTGTGGCAAGGAAAAACTCCCCGAGATGGCATAAGGAAGAAACCTTGAGAGGAACCAGACTCAAGAGGGAACCCATCCTCATCTGGGTTGCACCAAATGTCCATTTGAAGCAGATATACAATGTTGTGGGGTACAGTGATGATGATCAGAAGCAAACTGCACTCCCGAGTCAGTGCAGCAGACCGCCGACACCAACTACAGTCAATCCGTCCTCAAAGCACCCGTTCTACTCCGAATTAAGAGACCGTCCCGAGCTGCACAGAAGTGTGAAGATCCAAGGAGGGAGAGGGGCAGGAACACTGGTCACTGGAGCCTCAGGAGCATGTTTAACTCGACCGAGAGAGAGAGAGAGAGAGAGAGAGAGAGAGAGAGAGAGAGAGGGTGACGGGAAGAGAAGGATATGGATTATTAAGTGTAACTATTGGTGTATGAAAGTTAATGTCACTGTGCAGTTTGGACTCCGGCAAGACTCGCTATGGCAGCATAACTAAAAGGGAGAACCAGAAGGTAACACAGACATGAGGGATCTCTGGGATAAGAGACGACCCACCACACCACCGTCAACAAACCCGAGTGAACGTGTGAATGTGAGGGACGACAGCATACAAATATACCAGTTCACCAAACACTCTATATCCATGTTCCCTCCAGATCTGTGCCTTTACCTAAGAGAAATCTACTGATAAAAGGCTTGACTAAATAAATACGTTTTCAACCTCGACTTGAACACTGAGACTGTGTCTGAGTCCCGAACACTGATTGGAAGGCTGTTCCATAACTGTGGGGCTTTATAAGAGAAAGATCTGCCCCCTGCTGTAGTCTTCATTATTTGAGGAACCAACAGATAGCCAGCACCTTTTGATCTAAGTAGGCGTGGAGGATCATACTGGTACAGAAGTTCACTCAGATACTGCGGTGCGAGACCATTGAGTGCTTTATCGTCAGTAGTAATATTTTATAGTCAATGCGAGATTTGATTGGGAGCCAGTGTAGACTGATTAAAACAGGGGTGATGTGGTCATATTTCCTAGATCTAGTGAGGACCCTTGCTGCTGCATTCTGGACTAACTGAAGCTTATTGATGCACTTACTCGCACACCCAGACAGTAAAGCGTTACAGTAGTCTAATCTAGAAGTAACAAAAGCATGAACCAGTTTTTCTGCATCCTGTAACGACATCATATTTCTAATCTTAGCAATATTTCTAAGGTGAAAGAAGGCGATTCTGGTGATATTATTCACGTGAGACTCAAAGGAAAGACTCGGGTCAATAATCACACCAAGGTCTTTGACAGCCGTACATGCTGACAGCCGTACATTCTCCACCCACTCCACCCTCCTGCACTCTTTTCTTCACTTCTCTAACACACTCTCCATTACTCTGCACTGTTGACCCCAGGTACCTGAACTTCTCCACCTTCTCCACCTCTTCTCCCTGCAACCGCACCCCTCCACTGCCCTCCCTCTCATTCACACACATGTACTCTGTCTTACTCCTACTAACTTTCATTCCCCTTCTCTCCAGCGTGTACCTCCACCTCTCCAGGCTCTTCTCAACCTTCTCCCTACCCTCACCACAAATCACAATATCATCCACAAACATCATAGTCCAGGGAGACTCCTGTCTGACCTCGTCCTTCAACCTGTCCATCACCACTGCAAACAGGAAAGGGCTCAGAGCCGATCCTTGATGCAGTCCAACCTCCACCCACCACCCTCACATACTTCTCTGACACAAAAGATTTCTTATACAATACCGCAACTCCTCTCTTGGCACCCTGTCGTACACTTTCTCTAAATCCACAAACACATAATGCAACTTCTTCTGACCTTCTCTATACTTTTCCATCAACATTCTCAAAGAAAATTATGCATCTGTGGTGCTCTTCCTCAGCATGAAACCATACTGCTGCTCACAGATGGTCACCTCTTCTCTCAGCTTGGCTTCCACTACTCTTTCCCATAACTTCATGGTGGGACTGATCAACTTTATTCCCCTGTAGTTACTGCAGGTCTGCACATCTCCCTTATTCTTAAAGATCAGTACCAGCACACTCCTTCTCCATTCCTCAGGCACCTTCCAGAATCCTGTTAAACAATCTGGTTAAAAACTCCACTGCCATCTCCCCTAAACATCTCCATTCTTCTACTGGTATGTCATCTGGTCCAACCAACTTTCCACTCTTCATCCTCTTAATCGCTGCTCTCACTTCCTCTTTACTAATCCTATCCACTTCCTGATTCACCATCTCCACACCATCCAACCCACTCTCTCTCTTTTTACTTGTTCATCAGCTGCTCAGAATACTACCTCCATCTTCTCATTACACTCTCCTCATTAGTCATCACATTTCCATCTCCATCCTTTATTGCTCGAACTTGCAGCACATCCTTCCCAACTCGGTTCCTCTGCCTGGCCAATCGCTTCAAATCCTTTTCTCCTTCCTTAGTGTCCAACTTCTCCTACAGCTCCTCATATGCCTTTTCCTTGGCTTTCACCACATCCTTCTTCACCTGCTGCTGCATCTCCTTGTTCTCCTGCCTACTTTTCTCATCAGTCTGTCAAACCCAATTCTGTTTCTCCAGCCTCTTTCTCCTTATGCTCTCGTGCACTTCCTCATTCCACCACCACGTCTCTTTGTGTTTCTTTCTATTTCCAGATGTCACTTCAAGACACTCCACCCCTCTAGCTGTTTTGATTATCACTCCTGCAGTAGTTCCACAATCATCCAGCACCTCTTCACCACCACCGAGCTCCTGTCTGACCTCTTCCCTGAACCTCACACTACAGTCTTCCTTCTTCAGCTTCCACCATCTTATTCTTCTTTCAGTCCCCACTCTCCACTTCTTCTTCTTCACCTCCAAAACCATCCTACAGACCACCATCCGATGCTGTCTAGCTACACTGTCCCCTGCCAACACCTTACAGTCTCCAATCTCCTTCAGGTTGCATCTTCTGCATAGAACATAGTCCACCTGTGTGCACCTTCCTCCACTCTTATTTGTCACCCTATGCTCCTCCTTCTTCTTAAAATACGTGTTCACCACTGCCATTTCCATCCTTTTAGCAAAATCTACCACTATCTGCCCTTCTACATTCCTCTCCTTAAAACCATACCTACCTATCACCTCCTCATCACCTCTGTTCCCTTCACCTACGTGCCCATTGAAATAAAACAATACATTTAATACAGTTTTTCTCAGACGCTTTGAAACGTTTCTCAAATCAGAAATGAAATTCTCAAAACTACTTGTTCAACCTGCACATCATTTAGTCATTTGTGCTCATTATAAAATATTTTCTCGTTGCTTTGATCAAATTATAAATGCTTTGGTGCATCATTTAATAGATTGTGTACGAGTGTCTGCTGTTTCCTACATTATCAGATGTTTATGTTCATGTTGATCAAAATATATTATACTGGTTTCACCTAAATGGTTTTAACTCCCAAAAACATTTAGGCATCAGTTCATTTGAAGTCATTAAATGCAAAATGGTTAAACCAGTTGTCAAAATTTGTCAAGCTCTTCTTCTTCACAGTTCTTTTAAACTTTTTTGGTAAAGGTGTCTTGATGAATTGTGCAGATGAATCTTGAATGTCAATGATGAAGGGGCGTGTTCACGTTCAGATCAACCAATAATTAACTAGTTCTCTAAAATAGGTCAAGGCTCAATCTCGTCAACCTTTACTGTAATTGGCGAGTGTTTATAAAAAGAGCAAAACACAGATTTACAATTGTTGGAAATTGATGAACAACTAGGAAACGAACATGGTCCAGAGCCAAGAATAAGGAAGCATGCTGGAAGGGTCAGGAGGCAAAATAGAGGAAGAGGAAGAAGAGGCCGGAGACATCGACACATTTCAGATGAAATTAGAGCCACTATTGTGGACCATGTTGCCAATCATGACCTCACAATGGTATTGTGAAATAGTTGACAATTTAGCCTTCGATTCCTGTAATGCAAAACATAGTTTACATCAGGAAATACTAAAATTGAAAAAATTAACATTTTGACTCTCTTGTTCGTAAACAATGATAAAAGGACTTGTTATTTTGATGGCAATGATATGTTTATTGACACAAACACTTACTTTTAAGAGAATACTAAGAATTTTGAGCAGAAAACAGGCTTTTGCAAGAAATCCAATGTATTGTGCTGTTTGTACACATTGTTTTGAGAATGCACTTACTGATTTGCAAATCTTAAGGATGATTCGAGAAATGCTCCAAAGCAACTGAGAAAAACTGTAATCGCTGCTCTCACTTCCTCCTTACTAATCCTATCCACTTCCTGCTTCACCATCTCCACACCATCCAACCTTCTCCCTCTCTCATTTTCCGCGTTCATCAGCTGCTCAAAATACTCCCTCTATCTTCTCAACACACTCTCCTCACTAGTCAACACATTTCCATCTCCATCCTTTATTGCTCTAACTTGCAGCACATCCTTCCCAGCTCGGTCCCTCTGCCTGGCCAATTGCTACAAATC
>NC_060890.1:1060654-1095654 GCF_014805685.1 Silurus meridionalis | reverse complement strand
AAACATTAGATCACTTGCACCCAAAGCACTGATTGTAAATGAGATGATCACAGAGAATAATCTCTCAGCACTCTGTCTCACTGAGACCTGAATTAAACCAGGTGATAATATGGGTCTAAACGAGTCGAAACCGTCAGGCGCCGCGTCAGACTGGTCAAGGGGGGGTGTAGCTACCATTTATACTGCCTCTCTTAATGTCAGTCAGATGTTAGGATTCAGCTTTAAATCATTTGAAGTGCTCGTTCTTAAAATTGTACTTTCAGACATGCATAGAAAACTCGCTGTGGTCACCGTGTACAGACCCCCAGGGCCCTACGCTGATTTTCTTCAAGAGTTTGCTTGTTTTCTTTCAGACCTCTTGATCAATTTTGATAAAGTGCTGCTTGTAGGAGATTTTTATATTCATGTAGATGATGTAAACTTTTTTGGGGTTAAACAAAACGTCACCGGACCAACTCACCGTTTTAACCACACATTAGACTTAATAATATCCCACGGAGCAGACGTCACTGATATAGATATTTTACCTCAGAGTGATGACATCACAGACCATTACCTCATACTGTACACACTACCGGTAGAGCAGATTAGCCGTGTTTCACCACGTTATCGACTTGGTAGGACTATTGTTCCGACCACTAAGGACAGATTTATAAATAACCTGCCTGATTTATCTCAATTTCACACTAAACCCATAACTACTATTAATCTTGATGAGATAACTAAGAACATAGACCTTATCCTCACTAGCACATTAGACACCGTTGCCCCCATCCGGTTAAAAAAGGTTAGAGAACAAGCACCTGCACCTTGGTATAATAGTCATACGCATGCCCTCAAGAGAACAGCACGTAATCTGGAGAGAAAATGGAGGAAAACTAAATTGGAGGTATTTAGAATTGTGTATAAAGACAGTATGCTCAGCTACAGACGGGCGCTAAAAGCTGCTAGAGCTGAACACCTGAGCAAACTCATAGAAAACAACAAAAACAATCCCAGGTTCCTTTTCAGTACTGTAGCTAAACTAACTACAAATCAGGGCTCTGAAAATTGTGTTCCATCACAGTTTAGTAGTGAGGACTTTATGATTTTCTTCACTGAAAAAATAGATAACATTAGAAAAACAATTGTGGTGGTCCAACCTCTGACAGCATCTCCTGACATTATCTCACCTACAAATCCACAACTACACAGTTTTACATGTATAGGGCAGGAAGAGCTGTATGATGTTATTACCAAAGCTAAATCAACAACATGTCAATTAGATCCTATTCCAACTAAACTAAGGAAGGAAGTGTTATATACAGCTGGTCTTCTGAATATTATTAACTCCTCACTATCATTAGGTCACAACCCTAAATCCCTCAAGTTAGCAGTTATTAAGCCCCTCATTAAAAACACCTAATCTGGATCCAAACACGTTATCAAATTACAGACCAATTTTAAATCTCCTATTTATGTCTACGATTTTAGAAAAGATTGTCGCTGCCCAGTTCTGTTCCCACCTGCAAGAGAACAATATCTTTGAAGAGTTTCAGTCAGGTTTCAGGCTCCATCATAGCACAGAAACTGCCCTAGTTAAAATCACTAATGACCTGTTTTAAGTTTCAGAACAAAGCTTCATCTCGCTGTTGGTTTTACTAGATCTTAATGCAGCATTTGACACTATAGACCATGATCTCCACCTAGATCGCTTACAGAATTACATCGGCATTCAGGGACAGGCATTAAGTTGGTTTTAATCCTACCTGCCTGATTGTTACCATTTCGTAGACTTAAATGGAGAGCTATCCAGGCTAATGCTAGTAAATTATGGCGTGCCACAAGGTTCAGTTCTAGGACCCCTGCTCTTCACAATATACATGCTTCCCTTAGGAAATATTATTAGAAGGCATGAAATTAGCTTCCATTGTTCCGCTGATAATACCCAGCTATGTATCTCATCTAAACCAGGCGATACGCTCAATTAGCTCGGATAACTGAGTGTGTTAAAGAAATATAAGATTGGATGACCCGTAACTTTCTACTATTAAATTCTGATAAGACTGAGATTTCGCTCATCGGCCCAAAAACCAGTATACAGAAGCTCCAGCATCTCAACCTGCATTTAGACGGATGTTCTGTAACCACTAGTTCAACAGTAAAAGACCTGGGAGTTATTTTAGAGCAACTTGTCTTTCAAAAATCATATCAACCAAGTTACAAAAACAGCTTCTTTCACCTTAGAAATATTTCTAAGTTAAGAAGATGTTATCAGATGCTGAGAAGCTCGTCCATGCGTTCATGACCTCCAGAATGGACTATTGTAATGCATTACTAGGTGGATGTCCTGCATCATTAATAAACAAACTTCAGTTAGTTCAGAATGCGGCAGCAAAAGTTCTTACAAGGTCAAGAAAATATGATCACATAACCCCAATCTTATCGTCCACTGCACTTCCTTCTAAGTTTCGAATAGACTTTAAACTACTGCTTCTTACTTATAAAGCACTAAATTGTTTTGCACACAATGCAACACATGCACATTATCAACTTGTACTGTTAATATTATGATCAGCAGCTACGCTAATTTCTCTTCACTGCTTCTCTTTCTCTCCCCATCCCGAGGCATCCTGAGGTTGGCCAGCTACAGTCACGTCCCAACTCATGAAGATTATGGACCTTTGAAGAAGTAGATGCCGAACTCGCAAACATCCCGTACCATCTAGAGATATTCCAGTGCCAATTGAATCCCACTACATGTGTAGTTTTGACATTGGACCTCCTGGAGTGTTTAAAGGCTCTGGCTTGGAGAAGCTGATGCTGGATCTGTGATGATTATGTAGTGAGGTCCTTTATGGAGCCTTTTATTTTAAAATGTACTTTTGTTTTAAAAGCATTAAGAAAAGTGTAGCCCCTTTAAGAGGTAGGCCCCAGTGAGTTCATTGCCCCTTTAAGAGGAAGTGTCCCGATTAGCGTGAGCGAATGAACAAACGCTTCGGATTCCGCACTCTTATAAAGTGTCTGAGCAGCTGGGAGGAATGGTTGCTGCTTGATTGTTTGTTTGTTTCATCGGCAGATTTCTTCTCTAATCAGGCTGCGTTTATCCTTCATGTGAAAGTGTTGTGCATTTAGTAAGAGGGTGATCAGATCTGCTCTTTGGCGGCTGGACTGTGGATGTGCTGCTTGTTTGCCATTTGAGTGTGGTATTGCTGTGCAGGCCTGGTTAAACGGAGGGGAACTGCATTTGGTCACTGCTGTCCTTCTTTACCCTTTATTTTTGGGTTTTGTGATTTAATGTTTGTTTGGTTTTCTTTATTTAAGGCACCCATCATGTTGTATGGATGCTGTGTTTAGCTGACTGTTAAAAAGACTATAAGGGCATTGTTTGCAGATATTTTATGGTATGATAACCAACTGATTTTGTGCATCTGTTCCTTTCCAGTGGATCATCTGGGAGCACTGGTTGGATTGTGGGTGTTGGTCCTTTGATGGTGGAATCTGTGCTACGGTTTACACTGCATGCTGTGTGAATCTTATGAATTTAAGGTGTGTGGCACTTTGCGTGCGTGTGTGTGTGTGTGTGTGTGTGTGTGTGTGTTGGTGTTTTCCTTTACAGGCACCATTTTGGGTGAACCTTTTTGGGGTTAAAGTGGGCCTGCACCCGTGGCCTGTCAGCCTTCCTTTGTATCCACTGGAATGTTTGGTGTTAATTGGTAATTGTAACAGTTGGTATCCTTTATATGATTCATGTTGTAGTTTTAAATAAAATAAGGTATTAATAATAAGGGTTTATATTTTAACTGATTCTGGAAGTGTTGAGGAGGTTAATAAAAATCCAACACTAAAATAAGAAATCTGTCTCTGTTCCTTTTTATTTGGTACACACCGAACCTGTTTAATTTAAATTAGTATTTCCCATGGGTAGATCCCAGGGTGGCGTAGTCGGGTAACCAGTACATATTGGGGTCCTTTGGGCCCCTCACACTACAATTACAAACGTTGAGCTCAGTAGCTCCTAGTTTTATAACCATAAAGACTGCATAAGACTGTAGAAAGAACATTACTTATAATCTTATACTCCAGTACTCATGTTAGTTCTCACTCTCCAGTGTTCTGTATTGTTGAAAGATATATGAGCAAACTCTTGATGTCACCCAAATGAGGATGGGTTCCCCTATTGAGTCTGGTTCCTCTCAAGGTTCCTTCCTCATTAAAAAGAAAAGTTTATCCTTTGCGTTGGTAGGGCTTGTACCCACAACCTTGTGGAAAGCTGCTGATTGGTAAACCAACACCTTACCCCACTGAGCTATTACTACTGGCTTGAGCAAGCAGTCAATAAGCCTAATGAACCAAACTAGCTTATTTTCATTACTTTAACACCATGTAACTCATATTAAAAGTAGGCCAAACAAGTCTTTCAAAAAAGACAAAGAAATAAATTAATCTTTTCAACAGGTCTCTGTAAATAACAAATAGATTTACAGTTTAATGTCACAAAGTAGACAACCTATTAGAGTTCAAAAGAAAAATGTATCCTTGGCAATGGTGGGGCTTAAACCCACAACCTTGTGGGGAGCTGCTTATCGGTAAACCAAAACATTTGACAAAGAAATAAAGCAATGTTTTCAACAAGTCTCTTTAATTAACAAATAGATTTACAGTTTAATGTCACAAAGTAGACAAACTATAAGATTTCAAAAGAAAAATTAAAATGTATCCTTTGCAATGGTGGGGCTTGAACCCACAAACATGTGGGAGCTGCTGCTCAGCAAACCAATACCTTATTTACTGAGCTACCCATTCTGACTTTGCATTCAAAAACCTAATACACCCAAACTAGCTTCTTTACCATTACACCATGTAACTCATATTAAAAGTAGGCCAAACAAGTCTTTCAAAAAAGACAAAGAAATAAAGCAATCTTTTACAGTGTAGTTTTTACTGTCTTTATGGTATACTGTCTACATGATCTACTCACAAACCATCTTGAGCTCAGTAAAGTAGTATGTACCTCGGCTCTTCAGGCTATTGTGGAGTAGTGGAATTTTGTATCAGGTGCAAGACCATTTAGGTCATTATTTATACTTTCACAAAACAATAAAGGCTTTGCATAACTACAAATAGAAGCATAATATAGCAGGCTAAATAAAACAGTCATGTAATGGAAGTGAACATGACAGTGAAAGTGGAAGCAAGTGCACAGAACATTTATTTAAAATAAACAGGCAAAGGAATCCGGCAAATGACCAACAACATGAACTAGGGAACACAAGAATGTGAACAAGAAATCATACCGAGATCAGAAACCAGAACGCGGAAGAGGAGAAAAAAAGGCTTTCATATGAATGTTTTCTCTCCGTTAGTGCCTTCCGTCCACACTGTGACAGCGTTTTCAGTCAACGAAAACATGGCTTTTTTGGAAACACTGGATATGATTTGAAAATGCCATTTTGGCGTCCCAGTGTGGACTGTGAAAATGGAGGCTTGCATTTTTAGTCATTGCCGCAACGTTTCAAAGAGCCGGAAAGTAAATGAATGTCAGGTGGAAATGATGCAGGTCGTAGGGTCACGTGCACAGTACAGGGGTGTAAGCATTTTTCAGACGTTTAAGTGAGGATGAGCGTTTTTAGATGAAAATGGCGTGTCTTGTGGAGTGTTGACGTGTCCCTCCAGGATGAGTCTTCTTCTTCTTCTTCTTTCGGCTGCTCCCATTAGGGGTCGCCACAGCGGATCATCCGTCTCCATACCACCCTGTCCTCTACATCTGCCTCTTTCACACCAACTACCTGCATGTCTTCCCTCACCACATCCATGAACCTCCTCCTTGGCCTTCCTCTTTTCCTCCTACCTGGTGGCTCCATCTTCAGCATTCTTCTACCAATATAATTCATGTCCCTCCTCTGCACATGTCCAAACCATCTCAATCTCGCCGCCCTCACCTTGTCACCAAAACATCCTACATGCGCTATCCCTCTAATAAACTCATTTCTAATCTTGTCCATCCTCGTCACTCCCAACGAAAACCTTAACATCTTCAGCTCTGCTACCTCCAGCTCCACCTCCTGTCTTTTACTCAATGCCACTGTCTCTAATCCATACAACATCTCAGGTCTCACCACAGTCCTATAAACTTTCCCTTTCATTCTTGCAGATACCCTACTATCACAAATCACTTCTGTTACTCTTCTCCACCCACTCCACCCTGCCTGCACTCTTTTCTTTACTTCTAACACACTCTCCATTACTTTGCACTGTTGACCCCAGGTACCTGAACTCCTCCACCTTCTCCACCTCTTTTCCTGCAACCGCATCACCCACTGCCCTCCCTCTCATTCACACACATGTACTCTGTCTTACTCCTACTGACTTTCATTCCCCTTCTCTCCAGCGCGTATCTCCACCTCTCCAGGCTCTTCTCAACCTGCTCTCTACTCTCACCACAAATCACAATATCATCTGCAAACATCATAGTCCAGGGAGACTTCTGTCTGACCTCGTCCGTCAACCTGTCCATCACCACTGCAAACAGGAAAGGGCTCAGGGCCGATCCTTGATGCAGTCCAACCTTCACCCTGAACCAGTCTGTCGTACCTACTGCACACTTCACTGCCGTCACACTGTCCTCATACATGTCCTTCACCACCCTCACATAATCCTCTGATACACCTGACTTCCTCATACAATGCCACAACTCCTCTCTTGGCACTCTGTCGTACGCTTTCTCTAAATCCACAAATACACAATGCAATTCCTTCTGTCCTTCTCTATACTTCTCCATCAACATCCTCAAAGCAAATAAGGCATCTGTGGTGCTCTTCCTCGGCATGAAACCATACTGTTGCTCACAGATAATCACCTCTTCTCTTAGCCTGGCTTCCACTACTCTTTCCCATAACTTCATGGTGTGACTGATCAACTTAATTCCCCTGTAGCCCTCCAGGATGAGTGATTTCTCTTAATTAATAAAATGTGACTAAAATAAACTATCTACAATAGCCATAGTGTTTTTTATTCAGGGATTTGTGAATACTGCGAGAAATAAAAAATATATTTAGAATTTGATGCCGATAAATCCTACAACCGCTTCCGTAAACATGTTGACGTCATCAGAGCTGCGCCGGAACATGTCCCAGTCTGCATCATCCAAAGCGTCCTGCAGAGCGGCCACCGATTGGTCAGTCCAGCACGCAACCTCCCTCTGAACCTGAGCTTCCTGTTTCAGC
The DNA here is from genome assembly GCF_014805685.1 of Silurus meridionalis. Lineage (NCBI taxonomy): Eukaryota > Metazoa > Chordata > Actinopteri > Siluriformes > Siluridae > Silurus > Silurus meridionalis. The sequence goes on along the minus strand of NC_060890.1, from coordinate 1,088,449 downwards.
CTTTGTTTGTAAACAGGCATGAGGAAGATGGCCGCATGGTCCGATTTCCCAAACGATGGACGTGATTGTGCCTTGTAGCTGTTCTTACATGTTGTATAGCAGTGGTCCAGTGTTCTTTCGCCCCTGGTGGGGCAGGTGATGTGCTGATAAAAGTTCGGTAGTGCGCGCTTGAGGCTAACACTGTTACATCTCCTACTACAATGAGCGCAGCGTCCCGATGCTGTGTTTGGTGTTGGGTTAGTGACTCATGTAAGTCCTATACTGCAGTGTCCGTGTCCGCTTGAGGTGGAATATAAACGGCACTGACTATGACCGAGCTGAATTCCTGAGGTAGATAAAAGGGCCAACATTTGATGGTCAGTAGTTCCAGATTTGGTGTGCAGGAGCGTGAAAGAGGAACAATGCTCGCGCTGTCGCACCAGTGGTTGTTCACCATCAGACACACTCTACCCCCTCTTGACTTCCCCGACTCCAGTGTTCTGTCCATGCGGTGAACCGAGAAAAACTCGACCGGCCGGATGGCGTGGTCCGGTACCGCTGGCTTCAGCCATGTCTCGGTGAAGCAGTGAAGGTTGCAGTCCCGAATGTCTCTCTGGAACTTGACCCTTGCCCTGAGGTCGTCGAGCTTGTTTTCCAGTGACTGAACGTTGGCTAACAGGATACTAGGTAAGGGAGCGCGGTGTGTGCGTGCCTTCAGCCTGTTCCTGACGCCGGTTCGTTTCCCTCGCGTACGCCGGTACGGGTCGCGTCCTTTGTTCCTCCTCAGGATCTCGCTCGGCCAGCATGGGTCCGGGTTTAAAAACGGCGAAAGGTGAGTGCATTGTACACCAATAGATATGAGTGTCTCTGTCATATCTAATGATGTCCATCTTGTGTAGATGGAAGTGTAACTACTTAAATAAAAGTATAAAATTAACAAAAAAGAGAAAGCGTAGCCGGAGCAGTTGTGACGGCAGCCGACCTCACCGGCGCCATCTTGATTACTGAGATATTCAACCTCTCCCTGGAACAGTCTGTCGTCCCCTCATGTTTTAAACAGTCCACCATTGTTCCTGTCCCGAAGAAACCCCAGCCCGCCTGCCTCAATGACTACCGCCCTGTAGCTTTGACCTCAGTAGTGATGAAGTGCTTCGAGAGACTTGTCAGAGACTTCCTGGTCAGAGACTTCCTCACTGCATCACTACCAGACACACTGGACCCACTACAGTTTGCGTACCATCAGAACCGCTCTACTGAGGACGCCATTGCTCATCTCCTCCACACCACGATGAGCCACCTGGACCAAAGAAACGGGAATTATGCAAAGATGTTGTTCGTGGACTACAGTTCAGCATTTAACACCATAATTCCCTCCACACTCACCTCTAAGTTGGAGGTCCTGAGACTTAGCCAGCTGCTGTGTCAATGGATCTCCAACTTCCTGACAGACAGACCACAAGCCATACGGGTGGGAAAACACACCTCATCCACCCTCACCCTCAGCACTGGAGCTCCCCAGGGTTGTGTTCTGAGCCTCCTGCTGCACTCGCTGTACACATATGACTGTGTGGCCACCTCCAACTCCACCACCATCATCAAGTTTGCTGACGACACTGTTGTGGTGGGCGTGATCAACAACAATGACGAGACGGCCTACCTACAGGGGGTTAAAAACCTGGAGAGATGGTGCCAGGAGAACAACCTTCTCCTGAACGTCAGCACGACTAAGGAGTTGATCGTGGACTTCAGCACAAAGCGGGAGCAGTCATACCAACCGCTAAACATCTGCGGGACTCGAGTGGAAAGAGTGGACAGGGACTTTAAACTACCCTCTCAGGTGCTTAAGACTTTCTACACCTGCACCATTGAGAACGTCCTGACGGGTAGCATCACTTCCTGGTTTGGGAACAGCACCATGCAGTACAGGCAAGCCCTCCAGAGGGTGGTGCATTCAGCTGAACGTACCATCCACACCGAGCTCCCTGACCTGCAGGACATCTACAGCACGCGGTGCAGGACCAGAGCCAGGAAGATTGTGAAGGATCTCAGCTATCCTAACAATGGACTCTTCTCTTTGTTGCGTGCAGGGAAATGCTTCCACTCCCTGAAAGCGAACACAGAGAAATTGAGGAGGAACTTCTTCCCGCAGGCCATTCGGTGTTTAAACCAGAAAACACCCAGGATCTAAAAACTGGCCCATTCTCTCAATCATCACACTACTTCTCTGTACATATCTCACCTTTCGCACCACGACACTTTAAACTCTGGACTTGCACAGCAAAGTGCACTTTATATTTATTTATTTTAAACCACACCATACCGCACACGGACACTTTATGGACACTTTACACCACACCATACCGCACACGGACACTTATGGACACTTTACAACACACTATACCGCACACGGACACTTACGGACTCTTACACCACACCATACTGCACACGGACACTTTATGGACAACCCACCACAAAAATTGTCTATTGTTTACACTTTGTTACACATTGTTTACTGTTTCACTGCAATAAGAATTTTTTGTATATACATTTTTCTCTTTGTTTCACATACATATCTTTATATATCCTTTATATCTTATATTCTATATTTTATTTTATATAGTTTTTATACTTTATTTATCAGCTTCTTTTCTTTTCCCCCCCTCCTATTCCCCTCATGCCGGACCGTCGTATAAAGCATTTCACTGCATGTCGCACCCTGTATGTATGTGTATGTGATGAATAAAATTTGATTTGATTTGATTTGATTTGATAAACTCTGTAATAGTCTTCCCTGACAGTGTTCGTGGCTCAGACACACTCTCCCAGTTTAATTGTAGATTAAAAACATATCTTCACAAATGTGCTCATGTTAGTTCTCTCTCTCCAGTGTTCTGTATTGTTGAAAGATTTATAATCAAACTCTTGATGTCACCCAAATGTGGATGGGTTCCCTTTTGAGTCTGGTTCCACTCAAGGTTTCTTCCTCATAACATCTAAGGGAGTTTTTCCTTGCCACAGTCGCCACGGCTGCTCATCAGGGATAAACGCACAACATTCACCTTGACTGTTGATTTCTGTAAAGCTGCTTTGAGATAATGTCTGTTGTGAAAAGCGCTATAGAAATAGACTTGACTTGACTTGACTTTTCCTATACTTCAACACCATGCAACTCATATTAAAAATAGGCCAAACAGGTCTCTTTAATTAACAAATAGATTTACAGTTTAATGTCACAAAGTAGACAAACTATTAGATTTTAAAAGAGAAAAAAGAAATTCGCCTTGGCAAGGCCAGAGATTGAACCCCCAACCTTGTGGGGATCTCCTGGTCAGTAAACCAACACCTTAACCACTGATCTATCTCTTCTCCTTGATGCATGCAGTCAATGGCCTAATGAACCATTCTTTTCCTCTACTTACCTATAAAATTCCAGGGCGGTGGATATTGCTATTGATGAAAGCAGAAAGATACTGTCCTTTAGCTTCCTTCAGTACACTCTGATAGGTGGCAAGACTGTCTCTAAACATCTCCAGTGACACCTGCAGCCTATCCTTCTTCCATCTTTGCGCAGCCTGTCTACACCGGCACCTGAGGGCCCGAGTTGTATCATTGAGCCAGGGGTCCAATGGACCATTGGTCGACTTTACCTTGTAGGGCGCAACAGAGTCCATAAACTGGGAGCAGATGGTATGGAAGGAGGAGAGGAAATAGTCCGGACAAAGAGGCGATGGCAATTCAGCAGTAGAGGCGAGATCAGAAACAGAGAAGGCAGCAACAAAATCATCGACTGTAGATGAGGTAATAATGCGATGGCAATGAAGGGCAGTAGATGTTGGTGCAGGCGAAACAGCACAAATTTCAAACCGTATGAGAGAATGTTCAGAAATGCAAAAATCCAAGACCTCACAAGTTGACACAATAACCCCACGTGAGATAATAAGGTCAAGAGTATGACCCGACCTATGGGTGGAACAGGAAATGGACTGAGCCAGATCTAATGAGTCTAAAAGTGAGGCAGCAAACATGAATGTTATGTTTGCTGCCCCTTTGATTAACCTGCTAATGATTTTAAGGCACTTTGTCACCACAGATTAGAACATTGTCAAACTTTGCTAGAAATTCTGACAAAAACTCAATTAAAAAATCCTTGTTTAATTTGGGCGGCCGGAAGATTACTGCACATAGAATAGGACAAGGTAGTGTAAGCACAAATACTTGTAGCTCAAAGCTGGAATACCCTCTAGTGGACAGCTGTCGGCACTTCAGGGACTGTCTATGTATGGTGGCTATTCCCCCGCCCCTACCCGTTTGCGGCGGCGTGTTTAGGTAAAGGTAACCAGAGGAGAGGATTTCCGAAAAGGCACTGACGTCACCTGGGGGAAGCCAGGTTTTGGTGAGGAAAAACAGATCCAGATTGTGAGAGGAGATTACATCATTAAGAACAAATGTTATGTTATTGAGAGATCTGGTGTTACAAAGTGCCATACGGAACGTGGACAAGTTGGCATGCAACGATGTCACACGAGGAATTGGACGGAGGTTTCCTTGGACACAACCCCGGGTGAATATTTCAATGCGGTGGGGACACGGACATGGAACGCCAGTGTTTGAGCCAACCGGCCGAAGCCATCGATAGCATTCCCGCAATCTTCTAGCATTGCCAAATCTTGGTTGATCTTTACACCTCGGAGACAGAGAATCCAGGTAAGTCCACAGCCTGGCATGTAACCAGCCTCTCCAACCACGTCTTTTGCGGCGCCTCCTGCCTGGTAGCAGACAGACAGGGCATCTCAGGAAAGGAGGAATTAATGTCAACAGTGGCGGTGGTGGTTTAAAGGACTGGGTATTTAAGAGGCGTTTAGTTGTAGTTCCACGCAGTTCCAGCAGCGTGGTGCAATCATACACAATAAACAACGAGATGGTAGCAAAAACAAACGTGAAAAAACAGAGTAGCAAGTGGCAGGCCAAACACTGCGGCGCCATCTTGGCTTGAACTGCCACCCTTGTGGAGACCTACTAATAGGTAATCAAACACCTTAACCGCTGAGCTAACTCTTCTCCATTAGGTAAGCAGTAAATGGGCATAATGAACCAACATGGCTTCTTTTCCTATACTTCAACACCATGTAAATCATTAAAAGTAGGCCAAACAAGTCTTTTAAAAAAGACAAAGAAATAAAGCAATCTTTTAAACAGGTCTCTTCAATTAACAAATACATTTACAGTTTAATGTCACAAAGCAAACAAACTATTAGATTTCAAAAGAGAAATAAAAAAATTCACCTTGGCGATGTCAGGGGTTGAACTGCCAATCTTGTGGGGACCTAGTAATCGTTAAACCAACACCTTACCCACTGAGCTATCTCCTCCCTAGTCTTCACCCAGTCAATGGGCCTAATGAACCAACATGGCTTCTTTTCCTCTACTTCAACACCATGTAACTCATATTAAAAGTAGGCCAAACAAGTCTTTCAAAAAGACAAAGAAATAAAGCAATCTTTTAAACAGGTCTCTTAAATTATATATATATATATATATATATATATATATATATATATATATATATATATATATATATATATATATATATATATATATATATATATATATATATATTTCCATTTTTCTTTTAATATTTTATCTATACAAATGAAAATTGTCAAAAACTGTTGGACTGAGTTGCCCTGAAGGGCGGGGTTTACAAAAGCGGTGGGGCTAAACAGAATAGACAGGTTAACACTGAAAAGATTTAATTGCCAAAATGTAAAAAAAAATTTAGAACTATATATCATTTTGTTGGTGTGAAATATTCAAAGAAAAAGTGCAATTTCAAGAGAACATTAAAGAAATCTAAAGAGCAAACAATGTATTGCATTTATTATGTTTTTTTTATTTTTTATTTTTTATTTTTTTATAGAATAAATAATAAGGAATATTTGGAGAGTTTTACAAATCTGTTATTACACAGAATTGAATGCAGTTTATTATTATCATCACTTATTATTATCATTAGTAGTAGTAGTAGTAGTAATAGTAGTATTTACTGTACTGTAGATTTATGTTATTTATTATTGTGTGTGTGTGTGTGTGTGTGTGTGTTTCATATTCAGACCAAGCTCCCACTTCAGAAGGAACTCTCCAAAACATTGACCTCCAGTTTACTGACCCCTGCCTCCTTGTGTGCCATTCCAACTGGCCCTTTCTGTCTAAGCCACACCCATCCACTACCCGCAATAATCCACACCCCTCTGTTTAACCCCACCCTCTATAGACCTGCCCTCAGACCCCTGAGGCTGACTCATGGTCCGATCGTTTTCTCTCTATACTGAAGAGACACAAATTTAAGAGGAAGCTGCTCAGGAAGAGAAAATTTCATATTTAAGTTTAATATTTACTTCAAAAAATACAAATAAAAACTTTCTAAGTTCTAGAACAACTTCAAGCACTTGTGTAAAATACAATAAATAAACTGACACTGGAAAATAGCTTTAATAAATAACAAATAAATAAACAACATACAATAAAACAAAGACAAGTTATTATTCATTTAAGAAAAAAAATAAGGAATTTTGGAGTGTGTTTGTGGAGATTTGTGAGATTTCATTCAGCCACAAGGAGCTCTACAGCAGAAGATCTTCCACTCCAACGCATGGAAAGCAGATCTTTATGGAGTTTGCTTTGTGCACAGGGGCATTGTCCTGCTGGAACAGATTTGGGTCTCCTAGTTCATAAAAGGGAAAATTTTATGCACCGCATTCAGAGAAAATTCTATACAATTACGTGGGAACAGTTTGGAGAAGAAGCAGATATGGCTGGAAATAGTGGTCATAAAGTGTATAAGCCTTTCATATGTAACTTTTTTTTTAGATTCTACTCCCACCTGCTGGCGGAGACTGGTATTGTTGACTAACATTTACTTTTTGTTCCTTTTTTTTTCAACTCCACAACCAGACAACCACAATTTTTCATTTACTCCTCCTTACCTAAAGCCAAGTGAAATAAATCATGTTGCTTCTATCAAGTTCCATTTCCTGTTCAATGCTGCTAAGATAAAATTGCTGCAAATAAAACAAATTCGCCCTAAAATTCTAAATGTGTATAATATTTAAAATACACCTTAGAGCTTGTTATTACACCGAACTGATTGTTTTCTTTTAACAGAACATCTCGAATGGTGTTTTTGCTCGCACCTCCCTCACCCCAATGTGGCGTAAAAGTTATGTTTACTAATTAGATTCGGTGCTGACCTCACATGCAGTGGCAGCATTTGTAAAAGATTCTGAGTGATGATGGCAGCCATGTTGATGATACCCCTAGGTGGTGTAATTTCCAGCCTGTTTGGCACCCGAGGCAAGATTCCTACTTTCATTTGTGTAGAGCGTTATGTAAAATGTGTTTATTGCTTTTGAGAGCAGTGATCTGAGATGTGTGAAATCCCGCTATCTATCCATCCATCTGGGAAAGAAACAGTTCCTGATTAATAAATGAAGAAAAGTGCACGCAACACGACACTGAAAAATAGAGAACTTTACAACCTTGACTCCTCCTATAAACGTGTCGAATTTTCTCCGGACATAAAAACCTGCACCCCAGCAACGAATGTGTGTGTGTGTGTGTGTGTGTGTGTGTGTGTGTGTGTGTGTGTGTGTGTGTGTGTGTGTGTGTTGGACAATTTACTTTGTGGTAAACATTCAAGAAGCAATAAAGAAAAATACAACAAAAATAAGCATCAATGTGTTTTATTGCAGCCGTATAACAATTATTCCTCATTAGCCGAATGAGCTAAATTGTCAGAACTACCAAAATTTAAATACTCTTTAAAAGGAAGATGGAAAAAGTTCAGATTGGAATAACGGCCCTGTAATTTGTTTAAGAAGGTTAAAACCACATTTTGGTTGTATTGTAGTTGTTCCTCTTCACTTAGACCTACTCTTTTATCATTCTCTGATTTAATCCCGTCTATATCTTCATTTCCCTCCTTTATTTTCTCTCTCGGTGTGGACAGAAGCTCCGCTGATGTTTCTGCTCCTTTCTCATTCTGCACTTTACAGGTTTCTTTTAAGTCTAAATCTTTAAATGTAAAACAGAATTGTGAGTTAAATGTGATTTGTTTTCCTGCTTGTTCACAAAAGTTATTGATTTTAGGTGTAAATATATAATATTTTGAAAATCCAATATATATTTTTTTATCAGGATATCTTTCAGAAAACTTAATTAAATTATACATACAGGAAAGGTGATTTTCTCTTGCTATACAAGGACTATTCAGTGTATAGATCCATATTTCTGATACATCATCATTCTCCTTTAAAAAAAATTCTATTTCTTCTATAATTAAATCCTCACTGTGTACTTTTCCTCTACGCTTTGGGTAATATGGACCTTTTATATCTATCATAAACTCGCTATGTGACACACCCTTTTTTTTAAAAAAAACAAATGCATGTTGTCTATACGCATGTTTTCTATTTCTATTTATATAGTCTTTTTTTTTATCAAGCATTACCAAAAATTTATTTTTTACATTTCCAAAAATTCTATTTTCATCATTTAGTGAAAATATTTTTTGTGTAGTATTAAGATAATTATCTTTAAGAAAAAGTAAAATGTTTTTTAAATCCACATGGTCTATGATATTATTAATTGCAATAGTGATGATGGTAAATTTCCACACGTCTGGAGGCGGAGCAACTCTGTAAAAAAAAAAAAATTGTATTCTTTATTTTCTTGGTGTTATTCTACTACTACTAATAAAACATTGTTTATTTTCTTTGGTATTCTATTTATTTCCTGAACCTTGGAAATTTTCCATCAATACTCACTTCTTCTTTCTTTCTGGACTTTCAGGGCCGTCCTTTGTTCTTTTCCTGCAGATCAATAACATCATCTTTATCATCTTATCATTAGACAAATGCAAAATAATGTATATGTAAATACATTATATATATATATATATATATATATATATATATATATATATATATATATATATATATATATATATATATATACTGTATATGTGGGCGGTCACAATCGGTTAAAATATTTCAACTTAATTCCACATTTTTATCTGTTGTCCCTTAGATGAATACTTTTTTAAGGTTTTAAATCTCATCATTATGGATATGTACAAATATTGATGCTTTATGCAAATGTATGTTTATTATTGGTGAAACTAAACTCAACATAGAGCATGGAGACTAAATATTCTTGTAAAAGTTTCAAGAAATTACTGTGTTTTAAATGACATAAATCATCAGGACACCAAATGGCCCTTTTTCTATGTTTCCACACGGACGGTTTTAATTGCTGGACGTGTGCGTCATGGTGGATTTTGGTGCTGATTTGAGACTTTTTATTCTACTAAAAATAAAAAAACATTGTGTATTTTCGTTGGTTATCTATTTATTTCCTGAACCTTGGAAGTTTTCCATCAATACTCACTTCTTATCTCTTTCTGGACTTTCAGAGCCGTCATTTGTTCTTTTCCTGCAGATCAATAACATCATCTTTATCATCTTATCATTAGAAAAATGCAAAATAATGTATATGTAAATACAGCAGGAAGCAGCGTTGCACTGATTATTTTTTTATAATATCACTGGTTATTATTTGCTAAAATATCCATCGAACATAAGTAAGTGATTTACTCATTATGATATGATATATATATCGTGAATAAGCGTGTTACGTTGAAGGTTTTAATTTCACTTATTTAATATTTATTAAATAAGGTCAGACAGATAAGTGCGCTGCGTTAGTCGCGCGTTAATAATATTTGAGCTCTTGAAAAAGAATTGCGTTAACGCGTTATGAAACCGTTAATTTTGAGACGTTGAGATTTTGAGATCTACAGGGACGTACACATCTCCTGCCTTGTCAGATGTTTTTCTCTTGCCAGCAGTCGACAGAGTTCAGTTGTTGTATTTTTTGTGTGTCCGGCTCTGTCCACTCATGAACCTGGTGCTCATCCACATACAGCGGGGAAAATGAGAATGGATGCCATGGCGGTTCAGTGCATTGCTTATAGTTTTCTTTGAAACAACAATACTTGCTGATGCAAGGTCTTCCTGAAGTTCTGCCCGAGTGGTTCTTGGCTCTTGGCGAACTCTCCTGATTATTCTTTGGACTCCTCTGACAGGGATCTTACGTGGAGCACCTGATCATGGCCGGTTTATGGTGAACTGATGCTCTTTCCATTTCCGGATAATGGCCCCCACAGTGCTCACAGGAACATTCAGCATTCTGGAAATGCGTCTATAACCATTCCCATCAAAATGCTTTTTAACGATAAGATCACGATTAAGATCCTGAGAGAGTTCTTTGCTTTTCCCCATCATGAAGTCTTTCCTGTGTGCCTCCTGGGTAATGAGAAGCCTTTATAGGCCATCAATTAGGACTAAAGCAGCTGATATCAATTAGTACTGATAGGGGGCAGGGCTTCTCTCTCAATACTGACAGATTTCACGTGATCTCCTTGTTATCTTCATGCGTTCAATACTTATTCCCTGTGTCATTTCACTTTATTTATTATGACTCAACATTTATACTTAAATGTTCTGATTTCTTTATATAAATTCAATATTTGGCTTGATGGCTACATCTGGTGGAAATTTTGTGTCAAGAGCCCACTTAGAAATCCCCTTACTGATAAAAACGCTGTTGTGTCAAATGCTTATTTTCCCCGCTGTTTATACAGTACAGTAGTGTAAATTGCTCTGTTTTTCAAAATAATGTATGTAATGTGTTAAATCAGTAACACATTATATTATACAACCCTCATACTGATCAGCTTTCTGTAAGACTCCTGTTCAGTGCTGAAGTTTAATGGTGAAGGTCAGTGGTGAAGTTTAATGGTGAAGGTCAGTGGTGAAGTTCATGCAGAGAAGTTTGTGAACATGTTCAGCAGACTGTGTGTTGTATTAGATGAATGTATGAGACTTATAATAAACAGATGTGATTCATCTCATGACTGTACACCACACGACTGCAGGTTTGTGCGTGTGTGTGTTTGTATGTGTGTGTGTGTGTGTGTGTGTGTATTGTGGAGAAATTACACTGATGCTGGACCTGCCTCCGGTGGTGTAGGATAGAAACATTGTTGTTTCTAAAAAATATAACAGACAAAATCTTTTCATTAGAAGCTTAAGTGAAAAACAATCACCTCTCTCCTCTCTCTCTCTCTCTCTCTCTCTCTCTCTCTCTCTCTCTCACACACACACACACTGTCTCTCTCTTTGTCCCCCCCTCTCTCTTTCCTGACCCTCCACTTCTTTTTCTCTCTTTTTTCTTTAAGTCTTAACACAGATTATCACACAAAGTTTACACCTTAATTTACAAAAAAAATGTTTTGTTCATAAACACACACACACACACACACACACACACACACACACACACACACACACAGTGTAAATAGTAAAACCTCACCAAATGTTCAGCTTTAGCAGGAGATGGAGGGCAGGGAGAAATGGGAGATGGCTGTGTTTGTGGATCAGATTCCTGCAGTAAATTGGGCGCTGCATGACGGTCTGTAGCGCCGTCCTTCAGTCCTCCAGGTTCATCTGGATCAGAAAGAGGTCTTGGCTCATGGCCCTCCTCCCTGCCCTCTTCTGCGTTTTCTTTCATCAAACTTTTATCTAGTAAGCTTTCTTCTTGAAATGAATTCAAGAAAAAAATGAGTTTAAGGAAGTGAGAGATTAGTTTTATACTCTAGTGTGACGTCAGTAATGGGAGGATGTTTTACTGTAATCTAACGTAAAACAGGTTTTACCTGTATGTGCAATATGTAGCCCAACCACAGCATCTCATATTTCAGTTCATTCTTTCTGCATAGCATCATGTGGCTTTTTTGCATCAAACAGCATCCACTAAACATTGTTCTTCTTCTCCTTGACTACAACCCTGAACCCCATAGATGAGTGAGGTACTGTGTCACATTCCTGTTGTTTGCACATTGCAATCTTTGTCATATCTATGGTATATTGGCCTAAATTCCACACACTTCTTCTTCTCTGCAGCTGATCATATACACGGCTTGTCCCACACGCAGTGTTTAGATGTTCTGCATGATCACATTTACAAGAAAAGGAAACTCATTCATTTCGCTAGAAACAGAAACTCAACTCATAGATACAAAGACATGATCCTTTAAGAAGTTATAAATGATGTTGTGAAATTCTGACAATGTCGAAATGAGTAGTTGATTCCTATGCAACATCTTTTATTCAGGATCTGGCCAATCAGATTTGAGCATTTCACCTCTCTGTGCTTTTATATGATGTTCATGTAAATCAGTGTGATATTGGATAAAGTAACGACATTGCAAGTGTGTGTGTGTTTGTGTGTGTGTAATTTTTATATCAGGATATCTTTCATAAAACTTGATTAAATTATACATACAGAGAAGGTGATTTAGTTTCTTCCTAAACAAGGACTATTCAGTGTATAGATCCATATTTCTAATAAATCCTCCTTTTCTATATCTTCTAGTTCTTTTATAATGAAATCCTCACTGTGTTTTTTCTCTTTCAAAAACATAACCCATATATATTATACCTGCTATTAGACATACTCTCACCCTTTCTTTTTAAAAGAAAAAATGCATGTTGTTTATGTTCATTTTTATTTATATCTTCTGTTGTTTTCTTAACGAGCATTTTTTTAAATGTATTTTATTCATTTACATAAATGCAAATTTCACCTTAAGTGAAAATATTTGTTTGTAGAGTATTAGGATAATTATCTTGAAGAAAATTTGAAATATTTTAAAAATCCATATAGTCTGTTAATATTATATTATTATTATATTATATATCTTATTATTATAACTTCAGGAAGATGGGTGAGGTACTGCGTCACACACCCTCACATTGCAATCTTTGTCATATCTATGAGATGTTGATCATATACACGGCTTGTCCCACACGCAGTGTTCAGATGTTCTGCACGATCACATTTACAAGAAAAGGAAACTCATTAACTTCGCTAGAAACAGAAACTCAACTCATAGATACAAAGACATGATCCTTTAAGAAGTTATAAATGATGTTGTGAAATTCCAACAACGTCAAAATATTTCAACATCATCACATGACAAGTTTCCTTCGACAACATGTTTCCTCCTTTTCTACCTGTTAAATCCCTTTAATATTCTTACATCACACGTTTGTGGTTCTGCCATAATGCCTATTTAATTAGTTGGAAATGGATCTTATGTCTGCTCTTAATTTCTTATTGTCTTTTCAGGGGTAAAGTTTTGTGATTCAGACCGTCAGTTATCTCATTTTTCCAGTCGCTTTTGTTGCACCTGATGTTCCAGTGATTATAAGAGCAGTATCTTCCAGACGTGCCCATTTTTCTGTCATTGTCATGGGTTCAAATTTCAAATGAATGCAGATGAATGCAGTCGTCTGTTACTCGTTTCCAGGCACCGTGGGTGACAGTACACCTGGACGTGACTGCCTCAGGAGTATCTTGATTCACCTGCTGTGTTCTCTCGGGTAGTACACGACCCCCTTTCTAATCTAACAAGCGTGATAATATACACAGCCTCATAGAGTGTGACAGCCCCTTCAGTGCTGCCTGCTTGTGGGGTCAATCTATTGTGAGCATTGTGAACTTCAGTAAGACGGGTAAGGTACTGTGTTCAGTGTTCAGATTTTCTGCACGTTCACATTTACAAGAAAAGGAAACTCATTCACTTGGCTGGAAACAGAAACTCAACTCATAGGTACAAAAACAGAAATCATAAATGATGTGAAATACTGACAACATCGAAATGTTTCGTCATCAAATGACAAGATAAAATATTGCAAATTTAAATTTTTTCGATCACACTATAAAATTAATTGGTGGGGGCGGTATCAGAGACTAAATATCTGAAAGCTAATCCTGGGGAAACACCAGTAATATAATAGGTTTATAGAAAGATCTTTTACTTTTCACTTCGATACTGAAGCCACTATACCTTCACTCTGAGGTGAATACAATGATCCTGTTACTGATTACTGATCCTGTGTTCTCTCGGGTAGTACACGACTCGCTTTCTGATCTAACCAGCATGCTTGTATTTTGATACCCCATCGGATATTGATTTTTTGGCAAAAACACCATTCTTGTCCTGGTTCAGATGGATTATGGGATGATTCTACTTTGCGTCCTTGTCTTTCCATGTCTGCCCCTGCCATTTCTGATCTCATGCCGTGTCACATTGTAATCAAAGTCGAATAAATGCATTGCTAATTTGAAGGCGGTGGTCTATAGCATTTTACAGCGCTGATTAATCTGCATAAAGAACATCCCACAATCAGGACCTGCAAAACATGAATTTTACTGGCCCCTACTGGCTGTTCTGAGCAACTACAGGTTGATTTGACATCCCTGCGAGAGACCTGTTAAAATATCTACCAGTAGTGGATTGATTTTCTAAATGGGTAGAGGCTTTTTTTATGTTCTAAGAAAAATGCTAAGAGAGTAGTGAAAAGGAAATGTGTGTGTGTGTGTGTGTGTGTGTGTGTGTGTGTGTGTGTGTGTGTGTGTGTGTGTGTGTGTGTGTGTGTTTTGACAATTCATTGTGTGGTAAACAATAAAGAAGCAATAAAAAAAAATACATGTGACAAATAAGCATCAGCGTGTTTTATTGCAGAAGCATAACAATTATTCCTCATTAGCCAAATTAGCCGAATTGTCAGAATTAGCCGAATTCAAACACTGGTTAAAAGGAAGATGGAAAAACTTTAAATTGGAATAACGGCCCTGAAAGTTGTTTAAGAAAGTTAAAACCACATATCGGTTCAGTTCTTCTCCTAGTCTTAGACCTACTCTTTCATCATTCTCTGATTTAATCCCGGCTATATTTTCATTTCTCTCCTTTATTTTCTCTCTCGGTGTGGACAGAAGCTCCGCTGATGTTTCTGCTCCTTTCTCATTCTGCACTTTACAGGTTTCTACTGAATCTGAATCTAAATTTTTTGATGTAAAACAGAATCGTGAGTCAAACGTGATTTGTTTCCCTGCTTGTTCACAAAAACGATTGATTTTACTTATAAATATATAATATTTTGAAAATCCGATATACATTTTTAGATCAGGATATCTTTCAGAAAACTTAATTAAATTATACATGCAGGGACGGTGATTTTTTCTTCCTAAACAGGGATTATTCAGTGTATAGATCCATATTTCTGATACATCATCATTTATCAATGGTTCTATTTCTTCTATAATGAAATCCTCACTGTGTACTTTTCCCCTACACCTTGGTACATATGGACCTTTTATCTCTATCATAAACTCACTCTTTGACACACCCTTTCTTTTAAAAAAAACAAATGCATGTTGCCTATTTTCATATTTATTTATATATTCTGCTGTTTTCTTATCGAGCATTTGCAAAAATTTATTTTTTACATTTACAAAAATGCTATTTTCATCATTTCGTGAAAATATTTTTTGTAGAGTATTAAGATAATTATCTTCGAGAAAAAATAAAATATTTTTTAAATCCACATAGTCTACGATATTATTATTCATATCGATCTTGATGATGGTAAATTTCCACACGTCTGGAGACGGAGCTTCTCTGTAAAAAAAAAAAGTTTTATTCTTTATTTTCTTAGTGTTATACTTCTACTAATAATAATAAAACATTGTATATTTTCTTTGGTATTTTATTTATTTTCTGAACCTTGAAAATGTTCCATCAATACTCACTTCTCATTTCTTTCTGCACTTTCAGGGCCGTCATTTCTTCTTTTCCTGCAGATCAATAACATCATCTTTATCATCTTATCATTAGACAAATGCAAAATAATGTATATGTAAATACACCTTGTACCTTAAATGAACAATTTGTAAGTTTTTAAATGAGTTTTTAATACTCCATATAGATCCTTCATGCAAATGTATATTTATTATTAGTGAAACCGAACTCAACATGGAGAATGAAGACTAAATATTCTTGTAAATGTTTTAAAGTAATGATGGTGTTTTAAATGACGTACAGTAAATCATCAGGACACCGAACGGAACTTTTGCTATGTTTCCACACGGACGGTTTTAATTGCCGGATTTGTGCATCATGGTGGATTTTGGTGCTGATTTGAGACTCGGCGCATAAGAAAAACAAATGTTTAGTGATTAAAAAATTTATTGAATTTCTTTTTATATATGAGTACAGAAAGAACGTCGTGAATAAATGTGTGTTGCGTTGAAGGTTTTAATTTCACCTCTTTTACATTTATTTATATTTTATTATTAAAAACGGTGAAACTGAAATGTACGCTGAATTAATCGCGTGTTAATAAAATTAGCGCTGTTGAAAAAGAATTGCGTTAAAGCGTCATGATGTTTGAGATGTTGAGATGTTGAGATCTACAGGGACGGACACGTCTCCTGCCTTGTGAGACGCTTTACTCTTACCAGCAGTCGACAGTTCAGTTTTCTCGTATTGTATTTTATGTGTAAATACAGTTTATACAGTACAGTAGTGTAAATTGCTCTGTTTTTCTAAATGATGTACTGTAACGTGTTAAATCAGTAACAAATGATATTATACAACCCCCATACTGATCAGCTTTCTGGAAGACTCCTGGTTACGCTTGGCCACGTCTCCGCTTACCATGTTTTAAATTTACAATGAAATCATCAGATGTCCATCATTAGTCAGGGACAACCTGTTTATATATAATGTGTGTGTGTGTGTGTGTTGTGGAGAACTTACGATGGTGTGTGTGTGTGTGTGTGTGTGTGTGTGTGTGTGTGTGTGTGTGTGTGTGTGAGTGTGAGTGTGTGTGTGTGTGTATTGTGGAGAACTTACGCTGATGTTGGACCATCCTCTGGTGGTGTAGAAAATAAAAAATGTCGTTTTACGGTAATCGGATTCTAAGAAAAAGAACAGATGAAATATTTTCATTTATAGCTTAAGTGGAAAATATTCATCTCTCTCTCTCTCTCTCTCTCTCTCTCTCTCTCTCTCTCTCTCTCTCTCTTGCTTTTTCACCCCCCCTTTCCTGCCCCCTCTCTTTATCTTCCTCCTTTTCTCGCTTTTCTCTCTTTTTACATATCATCTTCTCTCTCTCTATCTCCAACTCTCTCCCTCTCTATCTCTCTGCCTCCACCCTTTCTCTTTCCTGCCCCTCCCCTTCTCTTTTTCTCTTTTCTTTTGTCTTAACTTTCAGTTTCATTTCCCAGATTATGACACAATAGTAAAATTGTTACACCTTGAATTTTAGTTTATAAACACACACACACACACACACACACACACACACACACACACACAAACAAAGTGTAAATAGTGAAACCTCACCACATGGTCAGTTTCAGCAGGAGATGGAGGGCAGGGAGGGATGAGAGATGGCTGTGTTTGTGGTTCAGATTCCTGCAGGGAATTGGGCGCTGCATGACGGTCTGAAGCTCCGTCCTTCTGTCCTGCAGGTTCGTCTGTACCAGTGGCAGGTCTGGACTCATGCCCTCCCCTGCCCTCTGCTTCGTTTTCTTTTAAAGGACTTTTCTGTACTGAGTTTTGTTCTCTAGATGACTTCATAAACTGAGTTTTGTGAGTTTTGTGAAGTGAGAGCTGGGTTTTATACACAGGAAACCTGGGTGGAGTCTTTACTGGAAATGTGTGTGTGTGTGTGTGTGTGTGTGTGTGTGTGTGTGTGTGTGTGTGTGTGTGTGCGTGTGTGTGTGCGTGTGTGTCTGTTTGGTTTGCTTATTGATTCTGCATTACATCATGCAGTTTTCTTGCATTAAAACAGCTTCTTTTTCTTCATCACTGAACATCGATGTTCTTCTCCATGACTGTAAACCCTGAACCCTGTTCTCCAAACCGGAAGATCAAAACCCGAAACCGTTTGTCAAAATAATCGCTCTTTTGTTCACACTTGTTTATACTGATGTGATCAAACACACAAAATAAAACTCAGTATGTTATCAGTTACACAGCAGTGCTGATGATTTTAATAATTAAAGGATATAATGTGAGAACCAGAGGAGCAGGAGGTCGTACTGTATGAGAGATAGTGGAGGAGGAAGAGTGTGTACAGAAGGTGGGGCTGGAGGAGGAGGAGAAGAAGAAGCAGGGGAAAGAGTGCATATAATAGGTGGTGGTGGTGGTGGTGGTGGTGGAGGAGTAGAAGGAGGAAAAACAGTGCATATGATAGGTGGTGGTGGTGGTGGTGGAGGAAGAGAAGGAGGAGGAGTAGAAGGCATCCCGTACCATCTAGAGACGTACCAGTGCCAATTGGATCCCACTACATGTGTGGAGTTTTGACATTGGACCTCCTGGAGTGTTTAAAGGCTCTGGTTTGGAGAAGCTGATGATGGATCTGTGATGATCACAAATGTTGAGCTCAGTAGCTCCTAGTTTTATAACCATATAGACTGTATAAGACTGCAGAAAGAACATCACTTATAATCTTATACTCCAGTGCTCATGTTAGTTCTCACTCTCCAGTGTTCTGTATTGTTGAAAGATTTATGATCAAACTCTTGATGTCACCCAGATGAGGATGAGGTTCCCCTTTTGAGTCTGGTTCCTCTCAAGGTTTCTTCCTCATAACATCTAAGGGAGTTTTTCCTTGCCACAGTCTCCATGGCTGCTCATCAGGGATAAACACACACCGTTCACCTTCACTGTTGATTGTTTAAAGCGCAATACAAATAAACCTGACTTGACTTAAAAGAGGGGAAAGAGTGCAAATGATTGGTGGTGGTGGCAAGTGTGACAGTTGTTGGAGGCAGAGGAAAAGAAAGAGTGCATGTGAGAGGTGGAGGTGAAGGAGAAGAAGGTGGAGGAGTGCATATTAAAAGTTTTTTAAAGATTGCAAAATGCCTGTCCTATAAACAATAAATGATTATTGTGTAACTCCATTCTGAAAACTTTGACTTTTTAAACTCTGACTGAGGTTTGTGTCCTGAAAGTAGCTTGAATGTAGTGTGTGTGTGTGTGTGTGTGTGTGTGTGTGTGTGTGTGTGTGTGTGTGTGTGTGTGTGTGTGTGTTGAGAAGAAAAATATTGTAATTGCTAAAAAGTGGAATGTTAATAAAGTCCCACAAGGTGGCGCTGTTGAGTCTATGAATGAAAAAGCACTTTCAGCGTGAATATAATTTACATTAAAAAACCTTTTTATTCATCCACCGCATTTACATAAATATCCAAATCAGTCTAATGATAAATAAAAAAAAATGTGTGCAGTCACACTGTACATTGTCTTTAAACATTTATAAAACAACGAGAATACGTAACAATCTTTATTTCTCCTCGACGTCCTACCTCCTGATGGAGTTTGAGACACTTCGCTGTGGATGGTTCCACATGAACATCCCAAAGATTAATGAAGATTTGGAGCAACTCAAGTACTTGAATTATTATCAACAGTTTGGTTCAATGGTTCAGGACCACAGTTTGTATGAACAGTTCCGCAGTTAAGTGTCTATCACTGAACCTCAACAATGATGGAACAGGAATGAATGGACATTCGTTGTTGAGGATGAAGATAAGGTTCCTTTCTGAGTCTGGTTCCTCTTACGGTTTCTTCCTCATGCCATGTCAGGAAGTTAGCGACAAACTTATAAGAAACAAACTTACAGGCACTTCTTCTTCGTCTTCGTCTTCTTTCGGCTGCTCCCATTAGGGGGCGCCACAGCAGATCATCCGTCTCCATACCCCCCTGTCCTCTACATCTGCCTCTTTCAACCAACTACCTGCATGTTTTCCTTCACCACATCCATAAACCTCCTCCTTGGTCTTCCTCTTTTCCTCCTTCCTGGTGTCTCCATCCTCAGCATTCTCCTACTGATATACCCCATGTCCCTCCTCTGCACATGTCCAAACCATCTCAATCTCACCTCCCTCACCTTGTCTCCAAAACGTCCTACATGCGCTGTCCCTCTAATAAACTCATTTCTAATCCTGTCTATCGTCGTCACTCCCAACGAACATCTCAACATCTTCAGCTCTGCTACCTCCAGCTCCACCTCCTGTCTTTTACTCAATGCCACTGTCTCTAATCCATACAACATCTCAGGTCTCACCACCGTCCTATAAACTTTTCCTTTCACTCTCACAGATACTCTTCTATCACAAATCACTCCTGCTATCACTCTTCTCCACCCACTCCACCCTGCCTGCACTCTTTTCTTCACTCTCACAGATACTCTTCTATCACAAATCACTCCTGCTATCACTCTTCTCCACCCACTTAACCAAATTAGCCGAAATGTCCAGATTTCCCAAATTGAGATGGAAAAACTTCAGATTGAAATTACGGCCCTGAAAGTTTTTTAAGAAGGTTAAACACACATTTTGGTTGTATTGTAGTTGTTTCTCTTCACTTAGACCTACACTTTCATCATTCTCTGCTTTAATCCCGTCTATATCACATATACGATTGATATTATTTATAAATATATAATATTTTGAGAATTCAATATTAATTTTTATATCAGGATATCTTTCAAAAAACTCGATTAAATTATACATACAGAGACGGTGATTTTTTTTCTTCCTAAACAATTATTCAGTGTATAGATCCATATTTCTAATAAATCCTTTTTTCTAATCGTTCTATTTCTTTCATAATGAAATCCTCACTGTCTTTTATTTCCTTACTATTTTCATCCTCTATTCCTGCTACATATGGACCTTTTATATTTATCATATCTGTGCTATTTGGCATAATCTCACC
Source organism: Silurus meridionalis (assembly GCF_014805685.1). Taxonomy (NCBI): domain Eukaryota; kingdom Metazoa; phylum Chordata; class Actinopteri; order Siluriformes; family Siluridae; genus Silurus; species Silurus meridionalis. Next base: position 1,067,778 of record NC_060890.1, on the reverse strand, counting down.
CTTTCTTTTTTGAAAAAACAAATGAATGTTGTCTATTTTAATTTTTTCTTATCGAGCATTTTTTTTAAATTATTTTTTTGCTACATGGTGGGGACTCCTGACTGGGTGGTTACTCATGGGGACACTGATTTCCAAATACAATAAGGCCACAATGTTATGTCAGACGTCTTTTTTGGATTTTTTGTTCCCCAAAAATCATCTTAATTTTCAGAAATACGCAGGTTTAGACAGCTCAATTTTCGTCCGTTTTTTTCCTATTCTGGTGGAGACGTCCCTATTTTGTCTTACCACCAACCACCTCTAGGTGTCACTATTAAAATTATCTCCAGATTATCCAATTTATATGCATTTATAACTGTGTATAACATTAACGAAGATAAAGATTAAGTTCAGACCATAACTAAATTGTTGTTTAAAAGGGAGAATTTAACTGTTTTTATTTATTATTATTTTATTTATTTTGCTTTTCACTATTTCCCATCATCTCTTGTATTTGAATAGACAATTTCCAAGAAAGTAAACAGAAAAAAAACAAAAAAACGTTCCCTTACTTCCTGTTTAAAACATTCAATTCTCTTCATTTCTGAGAGTCTGAAAAGTTCCACATTTTGGTATCTACAACACTCCTGTTATATGACAAGCAGGAAATGTTCATGTTCAGTTACACCATCATGGTCTAAAATAAATAATGATCTGTGCATACTGGAATCTATTCAAATTAAAACAGAACATGCATATGACCAACCGTGTTGCAAGATATACTGCTATATAATATATTGATATAAATATTAGGTAGAAGTAGAAGATATTTGATGTAGTTAATCATAACATGGAATTTGAGATTTTTTAATCTTTATTTACTCCGGCCTGTTTTACCTTGTGGATCAATCTGGATCTCATCTAGATTCCTTACTTTAAATTGAGATAGTTGGCCTCTCTCCATGGCTAGAAGAACTTTACTTATCTTTGCCAGCTGTAATGTATCTTCAGGTAGCCTGTAGTACTGCTGATGCACCCTGATGCCTTGTCCTAAAAAGTCAGCCTTTTATCTCAATTCGATGGAAGTGCTTACACAGTTCCTTTTCAAGGTTTGTCAGAGCGAGCGCTACATCTGGATGAGTCAGTGAGGTGTCCCTTAGTGTAAAGTCAGTAAAGGACAGCTTGGATACCTCTTCTTCCCTTCTACAATTGAACACAATCACCTGACAGTGTGTCACTTTTGCGACTTCTGCCCAGTGCTTGTTACTTGGATCTTTTTCAAATTTAGTTTAGCTCTCGTTACTCTGTCTGTCAAGATGAGACAAACTCAATCCATTTAGTTTTGCAGATTTCTTTGAAGGCTTTCACATTGCTAAGGGTGTTCTTATCACCTGACATCATCGCCTCACATTCGATAATGTTTGCCATCTTCTTTAGACAGCCACACTGTGAACTGCTTCCACCATCCATTTTCTTCTTCAGCATCATGACCTTCACATTTCAATTAACAGATAAAAAGGATTCTTCACTGTCATGATTGTCAGATGTAGAAGACTGTCAAGTGTCTGTGTTCAATAAAGAGGATTCTTTGGTTCTACTGCTCACCAAAAATCTAGAACCCTGAAACATGTGGGGACCTGCTGATCGGTGAACCAACACTTTACAAACTGAGCTATCTCTACAAGCTTGTGAGAGCAGTCAATAAGTCAAATAAACCAAACTAGCTTCTTTTCCATACTTCAACACCATGTAACTCATATTAAAAGTAGGTCAAACAAGTCTTTCAAAAAAGAAAAAGAAATAAATCAGTTTTCAACAGGTCTCTTTAATTAACAAACAGATTTACACTTTAATGTCACAAAGTATTCAAACTATTAGATTTAAAAAAAAAAAAAAAAGTTTTCTTTGTGATTTGAACCTACAAACTTGTGGGAAGCTGCTGATCAGTAAACCAACATTTTACCAACTGAGCTATCTCTCCTGCCTTATAAAACCCTAATAAGCCTAATAAGTCTAAGGTCTTATTAAAGTGTGTGTAATCACTGGCACTGATATTCCACACTGTTTTTTTTTTTCTCTCTCACACACACACACACACACACACACACACACACACACACACACACACACACACAAAAATCTCTCAGGGATGAAAACAATGAAAGCGTGTGTGTTTACAGTTTTTCTCAATTGCTAAAACACTAAACTCTATTGTCTGAACCAATTGCTTAGTTGCCTGAACCCACTGATTGAATCAATCACTCTTTTGGCAAAACCATAAACACTTTTCACCTGTTTAGACACAACTTGCCAACACATTTTTATTGTGATGCACCCGTGCTGCGTAATGGTGAGCACAGGTGACAAAAGTCAAACACAATTAAAGCACAAGTGTCACCACTTGAACACAACAACTCAAAATGGATCACACTTGTGGCTAATGATGTGAGGGAACATATAGAGTAAGCCAGTTCAGAGAGCACTGGTTTGTGAGACCCTACAATGGATAGAAATCTGAGAGGAAGAGGTTGTGTGAGAGGAGGTCGAGGTGGTCAGCGAAGACAAAGAACAGTAATATCTGATGAAATCAGAGCTACTGTGATTGACCATGTTCTTGTCCATGGTATGAGCATGAGGGAGGCTGGACAAAGGGTACAACCAAACATCAGTAGATTCACTGTGTCCACCATAATCCGAAGATTTAGAGAAGAGAACAGGTCATTACCTTTTTTTGACATTATAGTACAGTATGTAAATGTTGACAGCAATTACTGTATGACAGACTACATACTGTACCACAGTATACTGTAAGTTAATCTATGTTTCAGAACATCACTGTACCAGTGTACTGTAGTATTGTAATGGAGAGTTGGTCTAACTGTTTGTAGGCCTCAGTATTCCATGTATATTTTTGTACTTTATTTTTACATGGGTTTACTGTACACAAGTGGACAACACATACGATTTCTGTTTGTTTTTACACGTGCTACGTGTAAATGCACAAGATTTCTGTTTTGTCTTTTTGTACGAGTGCTAAATGCACAGGGTTTTTTTGTTTCTCCAGCTTGATGTCCTGAGCATTGTGTTTTCTATTTTTCTACGTAGTGTTTAGTGACTGTTCCGTAGTGATTTTAATTTTGATTGACTCGGGCACGATTTGAAAACATAGTTCAGTTTTGAGCACAGATTCAACTGTTTTGAGGTGAAAGTTTGGTTTTGCAAGAAGAGTCTGAGGTTTTGTGAATGTAGCTTGAGAATTGGGTTTTGTGTTCACAGTTTAGAAATATTATGATTTTTTTAATGATTTCTAACAATTTTGAATAGTTTTTAATCATTATATACAGCTGTCTTTCCAAAGAGAGAGAGAGAGAGAGAGAGAGAGAGAGAGAGAGAGAGAGAGAGAGAGAGAGAGAGAGAGAGAGAGAGAGAGAGAGAGAGGAAAAGAAAACGAGAGAGAGAGAGAGAGAGAGAGAGAGAGAGAGAGAGAGAGAGAGAGAGAGAGAGAGAGAGAGAAAAATAAAAAAAGAGAGAGAGAGAGAGGAGAAAAATAAAAGAGAGAGAGAGAGAGAGAGAGAGAGATAGAGAGAGAGAGAGAGAGAGAGAGAGAGGAGAAAAATAAAAGAGAGAGAGAGAGAGAGAGAGGAGAGAGAGAGAGAGAGAGAGAGAGAGAGAGAGAGAGAGAGAGAGAGAGAGAGAGAGAGAGAGAAAAATAAAAAAAGAGAGAGAGAGAGAGAGAAAAATAAAAGAGAGAGAGAGAAAAGAGAGAGAGAGGAGAGAGAGAGAGAGAGAGAGAGAGAGAGAGAGAGAGAGAGAGAGAGAGAGAGAGAGAGAGAGAGAGAGAGAGGAGAAAAATAAAAGAGAGAGAGAGAGAGAGAGAGAGAGAGAGAGAGAGAGAGGAGAAAAAAAAAGAGAGAGAGAGAGAGAGAGAGAGAGAGAGAGAGAGAGAGAGAGAGAGAGAGAGAGAGAGAGAGAGAGAGAGAGAGAGAGATAGATTGCGGTGCCACTTGAAATAAAGCAGTCATTTGTTTAATGAACTTATTTCTTTACTAATTATTGAGTAATAATTTAATTCTTTCATTATTCAGTGGTGATTGTTTTTTAATTATGTAATTATTAATTTGACATTAAATTGTTCATTCTAGAACTTAATTTTATTGGAGCCTTATTCTATTTGAACCTCATTTTTTGAACCTTATTAAAATCTATATACCGTAATTTCCGGACTATAAGCCGCACCCACTGAATTTGACAAAGATTTTTATTTTGAACATAAATAAGCCGCACCTGTGTATAAGCCGCATATTGTCTACACTGAAACTAATGAACTTTACACAGGCTTTAATGAAAGACACTAAATGCAATATGTTGTGGCTTCCTTTAAGAGCAGAGCGGTATTTTGGGAATAGCCTGCCACTGCATTCTCCCGGTATTACTGCATGTGTGAAGACCGAGGAATACGTCCTTATTATTTTCTGATGCTCATTTCTAAGTTTCTTTGACTAACCCGTAACGCTGTTGCCAAGAAAAATAAAAAAGCACGAGTTTTGGAAAGCTGTCTGTGTTTATATGATTTCTGTTGTAACTGGAGTTAGCGAGCTCTCCCTTCACCCAGACTCAACGCGTTACAACGGCTTGTATCTAAACAGTAGCCGACCAAGAAAGTCATTGTTCACTGTCTTCCTCCTTCCTTTCACAGCTATTTCTCTCGGGAGTTTTTCTTTTGGCATCGTCGTGCGTTTAAAAATCACACAATGGAAGTTTTTTCTCCCGATGCCGTGCAGCTCAGAACACAGGTGAGGTGCGTTTTTTTGTATCTGTTCAAAAGTTTCATTGGTTTAATGTTATGGGGCTCAGTTTCTTGGCTTGAAGTTTGTGGAAGCGGGAAAAACCCAGGAAAAATTCATAAATTAGCCACTTGGTTGTTTAAGCCGCGGGGTTCAAAACGTAGGAAAAAAGTAGCGGCTTATAGTCCGAAAAATACGATATTCTATAATCTCAATTCATATTTTTTTTATCTTGTTTCATTAGAACCGAATTTTTATAGAACCGCATTCCATTAACATTATTCTATTAGGACCTTCATATTCTATAACCTAATTTTTTAAAAGCTTGTTCCATTATAACCTTGTTTTTGATAGAACCTTTTATTCGAGAACCTAATTTTTTAGAACCTTTTTCCATTAGAACCTCATTTTACTAGAATCTTCATATTTTCAAACCACATTTTTAGAACTTTATTTTATTAGACCCTAGAACTGTTAGAATGAGAGCTCTGTGGTTAATGCATTGGACTCTGTATTGGAAGGTTGTGAGTTTAAATCCCAGCACCACAAAGCTGCTACTGCTGGGCCCTTGAGCAAGGCCCTTAACCCTCAACTGCTCTGGATAAGATGTAAACTTGAATCTTAGAACCTTATTCCAATATAACCACATATTTAGAACCTTCATTATCTAGAATCTTATTTTTATAATCTTATTTCATTAATACCTCAAATGTATTAGATCTTTCATATTCTAGAACCTCAATTTTTGGAACCTTACTCCATTAGAACCACATGTTTAGACCCTTATTCCATTAAAACTACATTTTATTAGATCTTCATATTTTCAAACATAATTTTATAGAACCTTATTCCATTAGAACCTCGATTTTATTATTCCATTACAACCTCATGAAACTAGTAGACTCCTTGGTGGTTTATGGAACACGAATGGAGAGATGGAAACGTTCCAATTATCCACGTGTGAATCTTTTATTGATGTTTTTATATGATTTTTTAACATCGTTTTTGAGTACATTTTATTTGACCTTTTGTTTAAAAATCCAGTAAAACCACTCAGGAAAAACAAAACAATACAAAATTAAATTAAATTAAATTAAATTAAATTAAATTAAATTAAATTAAATTAAATTAAATTAAACACAACACAACAAAACATAAAATAAAACGAATTAAAATAAAACAAAACAAAAGAACATAAAATAAAATAAAACGAAACAAAACAAAAAAAACCAAAAACCAAACTAAACTAAATAAAATAAAATAAAATAAAATAAAATAAAATAAAACCGTTGGGATGCAAGGTCACGTGGTGCGGTGTGTGAGCCAATCGGAGTGGAGTGACGCTGTGGCGAGATGATGAGGTGAGAAACGGGCGACTGGAGCTGAGCTGAAGCGGCAGTGACGGAGCGCTGAAGCGGCAGTGACGGAGCGCTCGTCCCGGCTGTACCTGCCTGCCTGATATCATTAATTAAACTAAATTTAAGCTTAATATCGGTTTTGGGATTAGAAGCTCCCCGGGTCCTTCAGCTTCTCCGCGCGGCTCTTCATCTGCACGGGTAAGACCCTGAGCAGGGGGCCGGTGGGGGTTACGGTATATTCAGCCCGAGCGTGACCGAGTCTCAATCCGCGCTCTATAGTGTACACGAAGGCACTATGTAGGGCGCGAGGAACACTGCTCCTACACCCTACCTAGTGCACTACATAGAGCACAGCGGGCCGTTTGGGATGTGACCCGTTCCGCTACAGCACAAGTCTAACTTTGGCAGTTTTTTTCTCTCTGGTAAAATGAATGAAGTTGTTTGGAAAACTATGAAAAAATAAGATAATTGAAGTTTATTTAATCATCTCACTTCGGCTTTGTTGTGTTTTTTGTGGTAAAAACCTTGTTTTTGGGCTGTAGTTTAGCTTGTTAGCATGTCCTGTCACTCTGTGGTGAAGTGAGCTAGCGTGTTAGCTTCGTTTTCTGACAGGAACTAAATAAACTTTTAATGAACACAAACTGCGTTATTATAGAAATTAAGGTCGCAGAATAGAGTTTATTCCGTGCTGTATGTATAAATATCAAATATAAACTTTCAACATTAGGTATAATCTCTTTACAACTCGTTTGACTGAACTGAAAATGTGAGGAAAAATGATATTAATGTTTGAGGATCTTGCTTAATTTATTCATATGTAAGGAGTTGTATAAATATTACTAATATTTATTACTAATAAAACTAATGATTATACTAATTATTACTAGTGCTGTTTTCCCTTTTCTACATAAGAGACCTCACCGAAGTCTCTGATTGGCTACTATTTCTTTGATTGACAGGGGGTAGGGAGTAAGCCCCTCCCACCTTGAGAGCTTTTGCTGTT
>NC_060890.1:963154-1058154 GCF_014805685.1 Silurus meridionalis | reverse complement strand
TAGGAGTAATAAATTAGCAATAGATACATTTTTTGATTTAGTTTTTTTTTTTTTTTTGATTTTTTTTTCCAGTTGTCACTCAGGAAGGCGTGTACATTCTGGACATGGCGGCAAAAATCGATGCCACGGCTGATTTCATCTGCAAACCGAAGTGGGGTGATGTGGAGTTTCCTCCTCCATTTGGTAGAGAAGCCTATCCTGAGGTAACATCTTTGCTGATTAATCATAAAGAGTTGTTGGTTTCTGGGTGTATATATACATCTACAGAATATGGAACTATATTTCTTGTGTGTGTGTGTGTGTGTGTGTGTGTGTGTGTGTGTGTGTGTGTGTGTGTGTGTGTGTGTGTGTGTGTGTGTATAGGAAGCTTACATAGCAGATCTGGATGCTAAGAGTGGCGCGAGTCTCAAACTCACCCTGCTGAACCCCAGAGGGCGGATCTGGACCATGGTGGCAGGAGGAGGAGCCTCTGTTGTGTACAGGTAGGCTCAGTTAAAGGTGATAACAGTCAGCTACAGGCCTCTCCCATATCACTGTCAAATAATGATTTGAATGTGTTTATATTCTGATCTGCTAACATTTACACACTTTGCATAAAAGCTCTTCTTTTTAACATCAAGTACGAGTTATCATTCACCAAAACATCTCCTTTATCCCCCAATAAAATCAAATCTACTAAATTTAGGCCACTCTACATACGAATGGATTAAATGTGACCCTTTAGAACATTAATACGCTGTTCAAAGTAAATAGAATTGGAAATCAAGCGTGGATGTAAAGATTCTGTTTGAAAATGTCATATTCTCTTTAGGGGTTTACGATATCGTCTAAAATTATATCACACTTTCTGAACTGACCACCACACGGACTATGAAGGATATAAAGATTCCAGCTGTCCCGCGAAATATCGTCTAATTATCGTTATCGAAAAAAAAAAAATCCAGATATCATTCTTTTTGTCAATATCTCACAAACGTAATTAATTTGATTAAAGCCACATTAACGTGTGTGTGTGTGTGTGTGTGTGTGTGTGTGTGTGTGTGTGTGTGTGTGTGTGTGTGTGTGTGTGTGTGTGTGTGTGTGTGTCAGTGACACTATCTGTGATCTGGGTGGAGTGGATGAGCTGGCGAATTACGGCGAGTACTCCGGTGCTCCGAGTGAACAGCAGACATACGACTACGCCAAGACCATCCTCTCACTCATGACTCGTGAGAAACACCCTGATGGTGAGTGCGTGCGTGCGTGCGTGCGTGCGTGCGTGCGTGCGTGCGTGCATTTAAAACAAAATACAATAAAAATACTTATAAAATATGCACAATCATGTTTAATAGACTTGAGAGCAACACAAAATAATCTTCAGTGTGTCCGGTTGTTTCTTTGGTTCTCCAACAGGTAAAGTTCTGATCATCGGAGGAAGCATCGCTAACTTTACCAACGTAGCAGCGACTTTTAAGGTAAGTGTTAATCAATACGTCGTTACGTCTTCCGACCAGAACGAATGCAGATTTCTTTTCAAGGCTTCCTCTTTATTTTTAGGGCATAGTGAGAGCCATTAAGGACTTCCAAGGTCCCCTGAAGGAGCACGAGGTCACTATTTTTGTGCGTCGAGGAGGACCGAATTACCAAGAAGGCCTCAGGGTGATGGGAGAAGTCGGTAAGTGTATGGTAGAAGACCTGAAAGACCACATTTCACTCATCATACTGTTTAAGAAATGTTTTATTACATCTATCCAAAGACTTTTTATTATAACGCTGTAATTTACTAATAAATGTTAATGTGTCTGTAGGAAAGACCACCGGGATTCCCATCCACGTCTTCGGCACCGAGACTCACATGACCGCCATTGTTGGCATGGCACTTGGACACCGTCCGATCCCGAACCAGCCTCCGGCTGCCGCTCACACCGCCAACTTCCTGCTTAATTCCAGTAGCAGTGCTGCGGTGAGTAAACATCCAGGACTTTGAGTTTTATATCGAGTATCTGTTTTATATCCGTTTCCACCAGGGGTGTAAAGGTTCACGTATTCGTACCCAATCAGGCTTTCGGTTCGGTGCACATGTGTACCAAATGCTATCTATTTAACGTGCGGAAACAAATCTGAGTTCCTTCAGGAATGTATCACGTTGTGGACTGCGAGTTTGTTTATTCTCCGCCTCGCACTCCGAGCGCAATATTACTTTATTATAGTTAAACTTAAACACACACAGCAGAGTAGCGCAGTGTCACTGGATCTACTCACTCTGCACTGGAAATACGATTTGCAGTGTAGTTTTACGACAGTCTCGTGATCTGGATTCCTTAGTGTTTTAAAATGAGAAAACTCTGATAGTTCTTCATATCGAGGGAGTGAACGAATAAAGGATGGAAGGAATAACTACCCGAACTGACCTGAACCGTGACTTTAAAGCAGAGGTACCGGACCGTGAATGTTGTGTACCGTTACACCTCTACTTTCTACATTTCATTGTTTTTGATTATTCGATCTTTTCCCTCTCAGACTCCAGCAACAACCAGAACTGCTTCCTTTTCTGAGCACAGACCCAATAACGACCTGACGCCGGCTAAAAAGCCCAAACCCGGAGTTCCACCAGGTAATTAAACCCCACCTGGGAAACCTTTTATTCATGTATTTATTTCTTTAAAATCTCAGCCTGGAACCTGTTCCCAGAGCTCCTCATTAGTGTTGCTGAAGCACCTGGAGGCTAGGCTGAACCTGAGGAGGTGTAGACCATGCGTGTCCTTTTTGGAGAAAGTGAAAGCTTTTCTGCTGAAAGGTGGAAACAAAGATGGTCTGAAGTGATTGTAAGAAGGTCTGAACCCAAGGATATTTGGACATGGTGTGGTTTCTTCATAAGCGTCGAGGCACAAAAGAAGTGTTATAGTGTTTTTCTATTTTTTTTTTTACATTCTATATATTTTATATATGTGAGGTGGATCCTGGTCAGTTGAGGTAGGGTGAGGTGGATCCTGCATGGTTCTGGTTAAGGTAGGGTGAGGTGGATCCTGCATGGTTCTGGTTAAGGTAGGGTGAGGTGGATCCTGCATGGTTCTGGTTGAGGTAGGGTGAGGTGGATCCTGCATGGTTCTGGTTAAGGTAGGGTGAGGTGGATCCTGCATGGTTCTGGCTGAGGTAGGGTGAGGTGGATCATGGTCAGTTGAGGTAGGGTGAGGTGGATCCTGCATGGTTCTGGTTTAGGTAGGGTGAGGTGGATCCTGGTCAGTTGAGGTAGGGTGAGGTGGATCCTGCATGGTTCTGGTTTAGGTAGGGTGAGGTGGATCCTGGTCAGTTGAGGTAGGGTGAGGTGGATCCTGCATGGTTCTGGTTTAGGTAGGGTGAGGTGGATCCTGGTCAGTTGAGGTAGGGTGAGGTGGATCCTGCATGGTTCTGGTTTAGGTAGGGTGAGGTGGATCCTGTTCTGTGGGCAGACTTTAAGTAGAAGAAACGATTACGACAAGATACAATTACAGATCTTCCAGCTTGGTGGCCCTGAAGCCAGCAGCTCTGTAAAGGCTAGGAAGTCATTTTGAAAAGACCATGGGGAATAATATTCAGTAAAACTCTGAGGTTCTGGAGAACCATCTGACTTCTAATAAAGGAAAACAGGACATGATTCAAGATGTCTTGCAAGGAATATAAAGGCTTCTTTCATTACCCTCTGATTCTCATTATCAGATTTTAACTTGTGATCCTGGTGGTGGACCTTTTTTGCTGTCTTATCTGACTTTGATTGGCAGTATTTGATATGACGATTCTGCTTATAGATTTGTTGAACTATGAGACACTTGTAGTCATGTGATTCAGGTTGTTCCACAGCGATCTGGAAGAACTGAAAAGTGCATCACCTGCATGTTCTCGCTGAGTGACGGTGGTTTAGAAAGGAATCCACCAGGCCAGTTTCTGCTCAAGTTATATCAAGGGCTGTTCACAACATCTCAAAACACACACACACACACACACACACACACACACACACACACACACTCTTCTTCCTCATTTGCTTGTTCTCTTTGCTTATCTCTGTTTTTGTTTGTCCTTTTTTAATAACCTTTCTCTTCTTCCTATTTCACGATTTTAATTTTGACCCTTTTCTCCTGCTCCTTTATTCAACCCTCCTTCATTCCTTTCCTCCTTTCTCAAACACATCAACACTTCTTAAGTGTCCCCTCTCTATCAGACTTGGTCAATGAAGAGTGCATGCAGCACCAGTGTTAAAGGTAAGGTGTCAAGGGTCATGTGACTTCCCTTTTCATCCTTCTTTGCTATCTTGCCTGTTTTTGTGGATTTTTTTTAAAGGTCTATTTTTAACTGCTCACTCTACCAGAATAATTAGTAGCCCCATCCAGAGTAAAACAGGGGTCTATAATAACAAGACTGAATGTGGCGTGGTCACTGTAAGGCGTATCCTAAACACATCCCTGGTCCTGGAGCACTGGGTGCTTTCACATATATACAGGATTTCTGCAGGCTCTTAAACAGTATCACATTTAAAAAGTCTTAGATTTGCTGTTCTAGGTCTTTAAAACAGGCCTTAATTTTTTCCGATGTCCATGTAACACACTTTTAAATGCCTTCGTTTTAATTTCCCTGGTGTTGGTGTTCGTTCTTCCGCTGGTTCGAATATAATCCGCTGTATTAGACTACAAATGAGGCCAAAATGCAACAGCCAATCAGCTTTCTTTGCTTTACATGTTTAGATACTTGGCTTGAAAACAATGAATTTAGGGCTCGATATTGGCCAGTTGCTTGCACCGTTTGTGTACATGATGCAGGTTAAATTGCATTTGTAAAGGTTTTAAAAAGGTCTTTATAAGTCTGAGATGTGACCTGGTGAAACCTGCAGAAACTCTGCACGTGGCCTTTCGTCCGTTTGGTTCTATAGGCAGGTGTGAGCACCGCAGTCACAGGCGAATCCAGCGTCACGTGCACGTGTGAAAGCGCCCTTAACTGCCCGTGTTCCAGCAGCAAACGACAGTAAATTACGGTTGTAAAGATTTGCACGGGAGATGAATAAACGTAACGTGGAGCATGTTATGGGTTTGTTTGTGTGGCCTTACTAACTCACAGTGTATCTCACACTCGTGTTCTCTTATTTATTTATTTATTTAAAGGTATTTATCCAGTTTTCCTGAGCTGATAAACCAAAGTTATACAAAATATTGAGTTTATTGATTTGATCTGTAACACATCCTTTTTGTTTATTTATCTGTGTGTTGTTGTGTTGTGGCGAACAGAGCACAAGAGCACGGCAGAGCCGAGCAGAGGTAGGGACGAGTGTGCCAGCTGTTGCACTGTCTCCCTTTCTCTTTCCTTCTCTCTCTCTCTCTCTCTCTCTCTCTCTCTCTCTCTCTCTCTCTCTCTCTCTCTCTCTCCTTTTTTCTTTCGGCCCTGGATTTGCTGTGGCTCCATGGTATAAATGGTAACTAAATGGTGTGGCAAACATGGGCCTCGTTCCAATACTGTTATAACTTTTCTCTTGTCCCAGACCTGCTGATTTAATCCGTTATTGTTTTGGTGGACGTTTAGACACTAGAAACGTTTCCTCATCAACATTTCTAGTGTCTTCATGAGTGTGAATGTAGTGTAATAGTTACTCCCTGCGGTGTCCCTCATCTATAATTCCCTCCACTCCTTATTGATGATGTTCCACTAGATTATTGTGGAGATTCATTCAGTCACACGGGTCTTAGTGAAGTCAGGAACTGATGCAGATGAGATGAAGTGAGGAGGTTCCTAAGGCGCAGTCAGCGTTCACATTCATCCCAAAGGTGTTCAATAAGGTTGAGATCAGAGCGCAATAGCGGGCCACTCAAGATCTTTCTCTTCAAACCATGTAAACCAGATCTTTTTGGAGCTTGCTTTGTGCAATGCTGGAACAGGTTTGGGTTTCCAAGTGCAAAGGAACACACAATTTAATGATTCGGCATCCAAACACGTCCTGTACAGCGTTGCACGAACAGTTTGGAGAAGAACCGCATGTGGCAGGAAAGGTCAGGTGTCCCAATACTTTTGGCAATGTAGTGCATTTGTCCACTTTATTTATTTATTTTATTAGGAAAATATACTATAATATTACTATCTTGGTACAAACAAAAGACGTAACTCCGAGTTACAGATTCTGACTTTGACATTGATTGATGGGATTTCTAAATCAGAATTAACCCCCATTGTGTGTGTGTGTGTGTGTGTGTGTGTGTGTGTGTGTGTGTGTGTGTGTTTAAGCAAGATGCTAGATGTTATCCCAAGATCAAAGATGTTTCTTATCACGCATTCCATTTATGGAGGAAGCAGGGCTCATTGATATTTTTCTGCTCACACCTGCTTACGTGTGTGTGGACCGCACCTTAATGACCTATAATTGTTATTGGGAGGATTTGGGGGTGTGGCAATAATCGGGAAAGTTGATACGCTGGGGTATTAAAATTTAATCGATTTTTTTTCCTCCTAACAAAGGACTGGTATGAACAGGAGCTGATTGTACTCTGGGGGTTTGTGATCTGTGATTGTTAGTAAAATAATAGAAAGAAAAACCTACAAAAAATATAATTGATTGAAAAGAGATATGACCAATCAGGAGTCTGTAGTGGTGTTTGTCCCGCCCCCTGAGTACCCTAGCTTTCTGTTTGTGCCAATTTTGAGCAGAAAATGAGAACTGGAAGAATCACTGTTGTTTTCTCTCCTTCTCTCTTTTTGTCCCTCTGTCTGTCTTTAGCTAAAGCTACCACTCTGTTCAGTAAACACACGAAGTCTATAGTGTGGGGGATGCAGACGCGAGCGGTTCAGGGAATGCTGGACTTCGACTATGTATGTTCTCGTGAAGAGCCCTCGGTAGCAGCCATGGTTTATCCATTTACGTAAGTTTATATATTAGAAAAGATTATATTTTACACTTCAATCTCTGTTTCTAGAAGTTAATAAGACAAAAAAAAACCTGTAGCTCATCAAGCATAAACTCCTCTATCCCAAAGAGGCACCTTGAGACTCCTTCCTTATAACACACTTTCTGACCAATCAGAATGATCTGAGTTTTCTTTTCTGTCCTCAGAGGAGACCACAAGCAGAAGTTCTACTGGGGTCATAAGGAGATCTTGCTACCCGTTTATAAGAACATGGCCGATGCCATGAAGAAGCACCCAGAGGTGGACGTCCTGATCAGCTTCGCATCTCTGCGCTCGGCCTTCGACAGCACCATGGAGACCATGAACTACCCGCAGGTGTGCACTTAGTCTCAAACCACACACTCCTGACTTACAACAGAGTACACATAGCGTAAAGCTACTGACTCTGTGCGAGAGTGTGTGTGTGTGTGTGTGTGTGTGTGGTGTGTAGTGCAGTGTAGTGTAGTTCAGGGTTCTTGGATGATCTCTGATGCTCACTTCCTGTATCAGTAGTAATTGGTGAAAGGATTAAATCTGAAAGCCTGCTCGCTTTTCACGATGACAATACAACAGTACGTTAACAATCAGTGAGGATATGCCTGACGCAGGGAACAGGTTTGGGCCGAACCGTCAGGTTTTAAATGTCACACCTGTAAGAGCTGCTCTTCGACTCTGGCACACATAATTATATTTTTGTCTAAGTCCTGTACCAGCTCAAGGTTCTCTAAAACGACTAATAACTGCGAGAAATATCCTTCTGATTATAATTCGATGATTAAATATTGGGCTAAAGCTGTAAATAAATCAAGCTGATCAGTGAGACGTACGGTATATACAGACACTAGAGAAACCATAACCTGAAGAAAAGAAGGTCTTTATTGATGTTAGAAACCAATATGACACCAAATAAATGTTTTTATTTAAACCACACTTAAATGGAGTAAAACCTGTTTTATTTACTGTATTGTGAAATCTATGCTTAAAGCTCAGTGTGTGTGTGTGTGTGTGTGTGTGTGTGTGTGTGTGTGTGTGTGTGTGTGTGTGTGTGTGTGTGTGTGTGTGTGTGTGTGTGTGTGTGTGTGTGTGTGTTTATATTAGATCCACACTATAGCCATCATAGCCGAGGGAATTCCTGAGGCTCTCACGCGGAAACTCATCAAAACCGCAGACGAGAAAGGCGTGACCATTATCGGCCCGGCTACGGTAAGCGCGGCCGTGATTCGTGGGTTCCGTCCCAAATCGCACAAGAAACAATGCCCAAAATAGTGCATACATCATTGTTTTATTATTCCCACGCTATGGGGTGCCATAATTAAGGGGCCAAAAGTGTCAGCCTGCTATGGCTGGGACTCGATCCCACAACCCCCAGATCCAAAGTCTCAACCACTTCTTTTAAGCTAACAAAAAAATTCCCACTTCCTGTTTGTGCTTGTCTATTGTAATCTCAATTCAGTTATTGCCTAGTTACCATGACAACCATCCAACTTTTATGAAAAAAAAAGTGTTGCTTCGGATATGAAAATCGTTTCTATTTTTAGCCAGCAAAGCATTCCAGGAAGTTTATCTGTTTTTTTTTTTTTTTATTTCTTCGAGGTGGGCGGGATAAAACCCGGCTGCTTTAAGATCGGGAACACCGGCGGGATGCTGGACAACATCCTGGCGTCGAAGCTGTATCGGCCAGGCAGCGTGGCGTACGTGTCGCGCTCGGGCGGCATGTCTAACGAGCTCAACAACATCATCTCTCGCTCCACGGATGGCGTGTACGAGGGCGTGGCCATCGGAGGGGACAGGTGAGGTCTTGTTGTGTAAACGATAATGATCAACGGTTAGGGGTTACCATGACAACAACCACTGTATATTCTGGGATGGAGCGAATTCTCTAAAAAAAAAAAAGACTCTTTCCCTAAATTTTATACCTCACTGTAAAAAAAAATAAGTGCAAATCCCACACGTGAATGAGCTGTTACTATAGAAACGAAAAGAGCGCATTAATAAAAACCCGCCTCACTGTCAGAGCTGCTGTTAATCAATCAATCAACACCGATGGTTACACAGGTATCCCGGGTCTACATTCATGGACCACGTGCTGCGTTATCAGGACACGCCTGGGGTGAAGATGATCGTGGTGCTGGGAGAGGTGAGAATGTACCTCTTATGGCTGTAGTGATGTCACTTCCTGTGGATCAAATATGTTACTGCAGGCAAAATGCTGGTGTCATTTGTGTCTCATTCTCTCTGCCTTTTTGTCTTTCTCTCTCTCTCTGTGTGTGTGTGTGTGTGTGTGTGTGTGTGTGTGTGTGTGTGTGTGTGTGTGTGTGTGTGTGTGTGTGTGTGTGTTTGTGTGAGTAGATTGGCGGTACAGAAGAATATAAGATCTGTGACGGCATTAAGGAGGGCAGGATCACTAAACCCGTGGTGTGCTGGTGTATCGGTACCTGCGCTACCCTCTTTTCCTCCGAGGTTAGTATTTTATACACACACACACACACACACACACACACACACACACACACACACACACTCACTGATGTGTATGCACATATTAACGTAACGTTTGTATATATGTGTTTGTTTCAGGTGCAGTTTGGTCACGCCGGCGCATGCGCTAATCAGACCTCAGAGACGGCCGTGGTGAAGAACATGGCACTGCAAGAGGCCGGGGTTTACGTTCCCAAGAGCTTCGACGAGCTCGGAGACGTCATCAGGTCCCAAATAATCCTAAACCCATTACTAGAGCAGACTTTTTAAAGCAGTAAAGTAATATCAGAAATGATTAAGGATTAAGATGCTTTAAAAAAATATTATCATTTTCCATTTTTTATTCCATAATTGAGAATTAAAAAAAAAAAAATTAAGCAAAAATCCTTAATTTTCATTTATTAATTAAAAAACTGTTAAATAATGTAAAACTTTAATTATTGCCATTTTTGCTTCAGATGATTCTTTCTAAAAGAAGAAGAAAAAAAAATATAGATATAAAATAGTTCCTGAGTTATTATAATTTTATGTACAATAATTATATGATGAATATTATAAAGCTGATTGCTGTGCTGTGATTGGTCAGAACGGTGTATGACAATCTGGTGGCGAGCGGCGTTATCGTTCCTGCACAGGAAGTTCCCCCTCCCACAGTGCCGATGGACTATTCCTGGGCCAGGGTGAGGGGCTCTCCCACATCTTTTTTATTTATTAAATGACAATACAGCGTAGTGTAATCGTGTGTGTGTGTGTGTGCGCGCGCGCGCGTGTGTGTGTGTAGGAGCTGGGTCTGATCCGTAAGCCAGCCTCCTTTATGACTAGTATCTGTGATGAGAGGGGACAGGAGCTGATCTATGCTGGCATGCCCATCACTGAGGTCTTCAAGGAGGAGATGGGTTTAGGTGGAGTCCTTGGACTTCTTTGGTTCCAAAGGAGGTAGACTTTTCTACAGTATCTTTATCCCCTTTTCCATACTCCAGGGGTCCCCAAGCTTTTTTTCTGTAATGGCCACATGATTTTTCCTTTCTTTAATGTCGGTCTGTAACAGGAAATGACATGAGCCTGAGTGAGATTTAATGAAGATTTTAAATGTATTTATTTTGCTTCCAAATGCTCGATAAGTTTATTATTTTGTTCTGCACCATACAGACTAATACTTTACGAAAGCCTATTAAACGCTGTTTTTTATATTTATTGCTATTTTAATCAAAACACGTATTTTTGTATGGATTTTTGCCGATAGTTCCAGCGATCAGCTGTCGGTGTCTCAACCTCGTTTAATAACTATATTTAAAATGAGATTTTATAAACACGTCTCTGGCATTGTTCAGAGGGTAGTTTGGGGACCCCTGCCCTTCTTCCTACTTGGTCTACTGAGGAACCAGTTTATGCACCTACTGTCTATTAAATCACATAATACCTCATCAGACCAATGTGGGCATGTCCCAGACCACACACCCTGCTCACTATATAGGTCACATTACATGATTATGGAACAGTGATGGAGCATTATAAGTTGACACTGAGTGTGTGTGTGTGTGTGTGTGTGTGTGTGTGTGTGTGTGTGATGGCAGGTTGCCCCGGTATGCGTGTCAGTTCATTGAGATGTGTCTGATGGTGACGGCGGATCACGGCCCCGCTGTGTCTGGAGCTCATAACACCATTGTGTGCGCCCGAGCCGGGAAAGACCTCGTCTCCAGCCTCACGTCTGGCCTGCTCACCATCGTACGTCCTGCACGGACACACACACACACTCTCTATGTACAAACGAGTGTTAGGAGGGATGCAGGTTTAATTTTCTGTATTGTTTTCTGAAAACCTGTGTGTGTGTGTGTGTTGCAGGGTGATCGGTTTGGCGGTGCTCTGGACGCTGCCGCTAAACAGTTCAGTAAAGCGTTCGACAGTGGGGTGCTGCCCATGGAGTTTGTCAACAAGATGAAGAAGGACGGCAAACTCATCATGGGGATTGGGCACCGCGTCAAATCGGTGAGACACACACACACACACACACACACACACACACACACACACACACACCAGGGTTTCCACATGTTTTGCATGTTATGGATTTTTAATCGGAGTGAGTGGGGGGGGTGTAAATGTATAATTATATATATTCTAATATATAAAACTTAAAATGTGTGAAAGGATATATATTTTTATGAACACGTTTAAAAACGATTTTTTATTAATGCACTTTATTACGTTTTTATTAATGCACTTTACTTGTGTTTTGTGGTGAATTGCACATGAACAAACCTTCTGTTGCTGTAGTGTTGAAGGTTCACAGTTAAAAAGTTCAATTAATAAATGATCAACATCACACTATTTATACTGAATAAATATAAAGAACAAAAATAATGAAATACGCCTCCTGTTCACCCTGTGGTGGTGGTGGTGGTGGTGGTGGTGGTGGTGTTGGTGTTAGATTAATAATCCTGATATGAGGGTCCAGATCCTGAAGGACTTTGTGAAGCAGCACTTTCCCGCCACACAGCTGCTGGACTACGCTCTCGACGTCGAAAAGATCACCACATCCAAGGTGTGTGTGTGTGTGTGTGTGTGTGTGTGTGTGTGTGTGTGTGTGTGTGTGTGTGTGTGTGTGTGTGTGTGTGTGTGTGTGTGTGCGCCCATTTTGAGTAAAACGTATTGCTGTTTTTTATATTATGCTCTTTTCTCTCTCTCTCTCTTTTCTCTCTCTCTTTTCTTTTTCTCTTTCTCTCTATCTTTCCGTTACAGAAGCCGAATCTGATCCTGAATGTGGACGGTTTCATTGGTGTTGCGTTTGTGGACTTGTTGCGGACGTGTGGAGGATTCACTCGGTATAACACCTGCACTTGTCCTCTGAGGACCACCACTGAACACGCTTAAGCAGGGTGTGGTTTGTAATGTGTGTGTGTGTGTGTGTGTGTGTGTGTGTGTGTGTGTGTGTGTGTGTGTTTCAGAGAAGAGGCGGATGAGTACGTGGAAATTGGCGCTCTGAATGGGATTTTTGTTCTGGGACGCAGCATGGGATTCATCGGTACACACACACACACACACACACACACACACACAGCACTGTATTCTACTCAGTAGTGTTTTATAATAACACTCAGCACAACCATAATAGTAACTGAGGTTGTAAAGGGTTGAAACTTTCCAGAAACAGTCGATGGGAAGTTCATCTAGGAAATTTTGGAAATATTCCAAGTTGGAAACCTACCAGGAGTTTATTGGAATTAATTAGAAATTTGGGGAAATGTATGTAATCAGCTGTGTAATATAGACATTTAGTTTGGTCATAGGCAGACAAGCGTGCAAACTAATACAGATATTTTTATTTTATTTAATTGTTAATATAAGTTTATCATTTTGTCACAACAGCTTACACACAAGAAAGTTTTCCACGTGCAGGATTAATGAAAAGCTGTGTGTAATGTTGTGATGGGGATGGTGGGATAAATGTGCAGGGGAGACATTCAACTAAAATTACATTAAATCTCATTCTTTTAACCAAAATGGTCCTGCATGTTTTTTAAACTACATGTAAGTTCCCTGTTAGAGGCTTAATTTATTCCTGTTAATTCCCATGGAAAGTTTCCAATCTTGGAAATTCCCAGAATTTTGCAACGCTATTAGTGACCGACTATTCCAGAGTCCTGGACCAGAGGCTACACACAGACGGCAGTTCTTTTTTTGGTGATTTGGGAGGAAACTCGGGTAATAGCTTTTTTTTTTTTTTTTTTTATGTTCTCTAGGTCACTACCTGGATCAGAAGAGATTGAAACAGGGCCTGTACCGCCACCCGTGGGACGACATTTCCTATGTGCTTCCTGAGCACATGACCATCTGAGTGTTTGGTCTCTAACCTGTGGGCTGTGTTTAATCACAAAAAGGAGGTGGAGGGTAAATGAAGTGCGCTATTTATATTCACATGAAGGTTATGGAACACTTATTTAATGTCTGCCACTGCGTCTCTCTCTCTCTCTCTCACACACACCACACACACACACACACACACCCACACACACACACACACACCCCTCAGTCCACTTTCCTAGCACCTTATAAGTGTGCTTCAATGACACACACACACAAATACACTCCGACTGCATAAGCACATTAATCGACCGGTTTGCTGACTTGCTGAACAGCTAGCTGGTTTTATAGCTAGCTGCGTAGCTCATCACTTCATTACTCATAACTAGTGGTCTTAACAACACGCTACCAAATAACTATTTACCTCCATGGCTCCTCGTGTTCCTGGTTTCATACGGTGCTGAGAACTAGAACAGCTCTCGACCTAGCGTGATAACTAGCACCCTGGATAGCGACTTTCCTCAAGTGTTCATTTACTAAGCGTTATTACTTGCTTCATAGTTAACGGCTTCATTTGTTTTGTTTTGTCTTTGTTCTTAACTACTTTGAGAACTAGTACATTTACATTTAGGGCATTTTAGCAGACGCCCCGGTCCAGAGCGATGGTGTAAACTTGCTTACAACCTTCATAACATAACTAGCTGATTAATAACTTCCCTTTAGCAAACTATGCTGAGTGTAATTACTTACTAATTATTTACCTTGGGGAGCTTCTTATTGGTGGTTTAATAGATTAACTAATGACTAGTTATCACGCTGTCTAGTTCTCACATTCGCGTGTGAGCAAGAGCACTAGTTATTTCTGAAACCAGATAGTTTTGCACTACCAGATAAACGGCACCGGTAACTAGCTGTTAACCGGCTTGATAACCGGCTCCCTTATAGCTAGTTTACTAGCTAGTCTGATTATAATACAAAATGTTTGTGGTTACGTGGTTACGCAATCATAAACGTGCGATTGGAGCAAAGCATTCTGGGGAATGGTCGCTCCGGAAGCTCACTATTAGGGGAAGTGGATGAGGGTGTGCTAAAAGTTAAAAGCGCAATTGGGACCGTGGAAAAACAGGAAAACTTACTTTTTTTTTAATATATTTTAATCTCACACACACACACACATGCACACTCTTCGTTTCATTCCTGTGTTCAAGTTTGTTACCGAAAAAGTTTTAAGTCTGCTGTTAGAGTGTGTGTGTGTGTGTGTGTGTGTGTGTGTGTGTGATAGGAACACCGATGTATTAACTCTTTACGCTAAGCCTCAGCGACAGCTGTGTCTCATTTACCAGCCTGCCTGCATGTCCTCCTTCCTTCTTTACTCACTAGTTACTTCCTGTTTGGTTCTGGTTCCTGGAGAGACGCGGGTTCTCTGTTACGACTTTGCTTTTATGTTTCTGTATTTAAATGTGAATACAAGCAGCTTTTTTTTCTGTTCTGTTTTCCTTCTTTCTTTTTTTAACAAATGCCTAAAACTGTAATATTGTAGAATATAATAAAGTCATTCTTGGTTACGTGTGTGTGTGTGTGTGTGTGTGTGTGTGTAAACTTCACTCAAACTATATAAACTGAGCGTCTCACCACTCAGTATTTGCTGAAGGGGGCGTGGTCATAAAGCATTTAACCACATTATTTAGGAGAATCTCGTTGCACAGCATGATGAAGGTTGGTGCTCCCTATGACTGTGTGTAATGCCATCTGTCAGGCTGTTACAAAGAAACTTTTTGATACCGCCTCATATTTGAAGCCAAATTCAACCTGAACAGTAAAGTGATTCCCAGTTTCCTCATCTGAGTTCACAGCTGGTTATTTTTCTGCTTAGTTATAATTATAGCTGATAGACGCAGACAGTGATGAAGCTGGTCAACATTAATAACCAGCTTCTTGATGGCTTGTGCAGTAAGTAGTCCTGCTCCCTGATCCAGCACATTAAAGTATCACAGGGATGAACAATTTCCAGGAGACATTTGATTGTATCTCAGTGTAATTCAGTAAGCAGTCAGAATGTGTGAGCAGATTAAACATTTCCAACATGATAAACCTCTTCATTACTTCTGGATGATTTGTTTTTCTACAGAAATAAATGAATAATGTGTGAAGAATTTGGTGAAGAAGTAACAGCTTATTTTTAAATTCTTTTTTATTGCAAGCAAGAATTCACAATAAATAATCCCAAAAGCTCAAATATAAAGAAGAGAAGAGAATGCACATAAGGCATTAAAAAAATGTGTTTTTGGCCTTTGAGTTTAAAGGTTTTGACATGTTCTTGAAGGAAGTTATGAGGGACTTGATAACAGAGTAGAATCATATAAAATTGGGTTTATGATTAATATCATTTTTCTGCAGATTAATTCTACCCAAGAGTCAAAGCAATAAAACCGTATAATCAAAATGACCATTATTTTAGTGAAAACCTACAAATAAAAGCTTCTGTAAATTGTACATTTTTTATTTGTATTTTTTTAGAACTGTAGAATAGTAGCACAGAAACTTCTGACCAAAAAGACTTGAAGAACATTTAGAAATCTTTTTCAACATCACAAAAGGCGCATTATGAAGAGAAATGTGCTCGAGAGAAGTTTACAGGAGGAATAGGATTTTATTTAGGATTCATTTCTCTTTAAAAGATGTTATTTATTCTTATACACACAAAAGCAAAATGTTTTAATGTGTACATAAAAGAATTTGACAGTAAATACGGTACATTTGACATCAATAAGCAGAAATTTGACCATTTTATTCTTAAATTTGAGTTATTAAATTCTATAAATATTTTAAAGATAATTTTATGTTAAGTAAAGTCCCCTCTATGCGCTTTAAAGGAAAAAGAAGAAACATTTATCCTTTTTTTCTCCCTTTTTATTTTCTCAATGTTATATGATTGTTATAATGTAAATATGCATTATTTGTTGATACTTTTTGTTATTCTTCTTTAAATTAATAAAGAAAGTACCTGTATTAGGCTTTAACTTTATCATCATTTATTATTATTATTATTATTGTTGTTATTATTATATTTACAGACTTGTAAAGACGTCATAATGAATAATTTTGACGTATATAAAAGAAGTTTATGAAATATAAAATGTGTTTTATAGATTTCAGATTTCATATCTCTCGCTTTTTAAAACGCTAGTCGCTCGGGCACGGCGGCGTTTCTGATTGGCCGGTACTTCCTGGAGGATTGTAGGTGGGAATTGTAGTCTTTGTTTTGTAGTCCCGGCTCGGGTTCACTTCCGGAAGCGGACAGCTTTCGGCTCTATGGCAACGTCATCGGTGCGGCGTGTGCGCGTGCGTCCGTTCGCCCGTGTGTGGTGTGTATGTTCGTGTGCGTGTGCCTGAGTCTGCTCTACCGGACCGAGTTAGCGCGTGTTCTACGGTTTCGACCCGCGGAGGCGTGCGACATGGCGGCGGCAGCAGCGGCGGCATCGTCATCATCATCATCATCCTCATCATCCACGGCGGCGGCGGCCCCGACCTCCAGCCCGAGCACGAGCCCGAACACGAACGCAGGCCGGAGCGCAGGTTCGAGTTCCGTTACCAGTCCGGAGGAGGTGCAGCGGCCCGCGGTAGTAGCGGCGGCGGCGGCAGCAGCGGCAGCAGCAGCGGCAGCGGCAGCGGCGGCAGCTCTGGCGGGTGACGGAGAACCAGAGGAAGCCGAACAGTTCTCCTCAGCGCAGCACTGCTCGGAGCTCGCGCGGCGGCAGAACGAGCAGCGGAAGCTCGGGCTCTTCTGCGACGTCACTTTAGCGTTCAGCGGCGGTGGTGCTGGAGGAGGTGGTGTAGGAAGAGTAGAGAGCGCAGGGGCGGACACCGGGTTCGAGCTCGGCGCGCACCGTTCCGTGCTCGCAGCCGCCACCGACTACTTCACCCCGCTGCTCGGCGGCCAGTACGCGGAGTCCGTGTCGCGGCGCGTCGAGATGAAGGAGTGGAGCAGCGAGGCGGGGCCCGAGCGCGAGACCGTCGAGAGCGTGGTGCAGTTCATGTACACCGGAGAGATCCGGGTCAGCACGAGCAACGTGCACGAGGTGCTGGAGCTCGCTGACAGGTGAGATAGATACACACACACACACACACGCGCGCGCTGTCACTGCTTATATAACCCTGGTTTTTATGATGGACTTCAGAGCTTCATCAGATTCTGCAGTGAAGCGTCACAGTGTCACCAGTTCCATCTTTCTGAATGCTCCTGAAAAGGAACCCGGTGTGATGTTCTGTCCTCTGTAGCTCATCTGCATGAAACCTGAATGAATCCTGCGGTTTGGAGATGTTTTCCGGATGTAAAGTGTTTATTAGTTACTGCCAAGCAGATTCGATCAGATCACACAAGGACACGCCCCATTATTCTGATGTGTGTTGAAAATGTTCATTAAAGCTCTTGATATGTTTCTCTGCTGCATCCTGATTGGCTGATTTAAATAAATTGCATGAATCAGCAGGAGGTTCTAATAAAGTGGTCAGGGAGACCTTTAGGCTACGTTTTTGTATAAAAACGCATATATTTCTCTCCGTTTTGGCCTTTCGTCAACACAGCACATCAACAAAACGCTGTCCAAAACGGCGTTTTCACGTCTCAGCAGTAGATCCCATGCAGTACAGGGATGAGAGCGTTATCAGACGTTGCTGTGTGGATGAGCGACTTTTGGGAAGCAATTAAAAAACGAAAGTGTGGACGCGGGACATTTTTAGATAAAAACGCCGTTTTCGAATTTATCCGGATTCACGTAGCCTTAAACTCAAAAACATGATCAGGTTCATGATCTAGGGCTCCTGATAAAAGATCAAACAGTAGCTAAAAAATTAAGTGTATAAGTATATGATTACGATTTATTTTTACCAAGTATTTTATAAGGAATATATCGGAAATATTTTTCATCTGCACGTCATAAACCACATCATCAAAGCTGTTATATTTAGTGGTCCAAGGACTAAACTTGGAAGTGGAAGCTCATTGGTTAAGGCTCTGGGTTACTGATCAGAAGGTCGGTGGTTCAAGGCCCAGAAATGCCAAGCTGCCGCTCTTTGGGCCCTTGAGCAAGGCCCTTAACCCTCTGTGCTCCAAGGGTGATGTATCATGGCTGACCCTGTGTTTATCCCCCAGCTTTCTAAGGTACATGCTACAAGTGGAAAGCCTCTTCACCCCCTTTGTGGTTCTTTTTGTCCAACAGGTTCCTGCTGGTGCAGCTGAAGGAGTTCTGCGGCGATTTCCTGAAGCGGAAGCTGAGTCTGGCGAACTGCGTGGCCGTACACAGCCTGGCGCACATGTACACGCTGGACCAGCTGGCGTTGCGTGCCGCCGAAATGATCCGCCGCAACTTCCACCGGGTGATCCAAGACGACGAGTTCTACACGCTCCCATTTCACCTGGTCCGCGACTGGCTGAGCGATGCCGAGATCACCGTCGACTCGGAGGAGGTTTTGTTCGATGCTGTCATCAAGTGGGTGCACCGTGGCACAGAGGACCGCGAGCGGCACTTTGAGGAGCTTTTCCGCCTACTTAGGCTGCCGCAGATCAAGCCGACTTACCTGACGAGGGTGGTGAAGAATGAGCCGCTCGTGGCGCGGAACGAGGCGTGTCTCAAACTGGTCTCGGAGGCTGTGGAGAGTCACGCCATCCGTTTTGAGAACCACAAAAAGTCGCCGTCCGATTCGGAATTCTGGGCCGCCTTTCAGCCTCGTTTCGGGCAAAACATGGACGTCATCATGGTGGTCGGCGGTGTTTCGGAAGGAGGCGACTATTTGAGCGAGTGCGTTGGGTATTTTGTCTACGAAGATCGTTGGGTGAACCTCCCACACATCCATAACCACCTCGACGGCCACGCGATCGCGGTCACGGATTCGTACGTCTACGTCGCAGGATCGATGGAGCCCGGATTCGCCAAAACCGTGGAGCGATACAATCCAAATCGCAACACTTGGGAGCAAGTGAGCAATCTGACGACACGAAAACACTCATTCGGGCTTACGTGCGTAAAAAATATCCTCTACAGCATTGGAGGGCACGGAAACTTTAGCCCAGGCTTCAAGGACGTAAGCGTTTACGAACCGGAGCAGGACAAGTGGCACAACTTGGAATCGGCACCGAAAATCCTGCGGGACGTCAAAGCGATTAGCGTTGAAGATCGGTACGTTTATGTGACTGCGAGGACGCCTGTGGATACCGACAACGATGACGGACTGAAGACCGTGACGACCAGATACGACACCGAAAGCCGCCAGTGGCAGGAAGTTGACTCTTTGCCCCTGATCGACAATTACTGCCTCTTCCAAATGGCTGTGGCATCCACCAATTTTTACCACACGGCATCCTGCTGTCCGAGAAGCTACACCAACGTCAGAGACGAAGCCGCGCGGCTGAAAATCAGTGCCCGAATCTCGGATGAGATCCTCGAAAGCCTGCCTCCAGAGGTCACTAGTGTCGAAGGAGCCGCGGTATGCTTCCTCGGAGACGATGTTTTTGTCATCGGCGGCTGGAAAAACAGCGACGACGTGGACAAGCAGTACCGCAAAGAGGCGTACCGGTACTGCGCTGAGAGAAAACGGTGGATGCTCCTCCCTCCGATGCCGCAGCCTCGTTGTAGGGCGACCGCGTGCCACGTCCGAATCCCGTACCGCTTCCTGTACGGGTGCCAGAGGTATCCGATGCCGCAGAACCTAGCGCGGCAGCGAGACCGGATGCAGCAGATGCAGCAGCTCCATCGGCGCACCCTCACCCTGCGCAGGCAGCTGCAGTCCCAGATTGAATGCTGAAGGAATACACAATATCCGGCTGTGTTTTGGGTCTAAACTGACGGTCCTCTGGGCCACCAGGTATCGACGAGGAGCCGATTTTGTGAACACCTTTTAATGCCGTTATTGAAACATATGTAACATCTTTTGGTCCAGCTTTCATCTGTTCACCGTGGAAACTGAGGTCGGCAACTTTGATGGAACATGGAAAGTAATTGTGCGAAAGAATTCTGGAAAACATCATCCAGGCCACTTGGGGTTGCTGGTTCTGCCATTTTTCATCGCCTTTTAGCGCTTCTTCGTATATTTATTTGTCAGCGTTTCGGTAGACCTGGACTGAAGCAGTCAGTGATGAGCGAAAGCCCCTCGTGTCCACTGGGAGGCGACATCGAGCAACAAGCAATGAGAGAGAAAAAAATAACATTCCACCATTACAGGTTTCATATTGTGTTCTGTTTGTGATATTTGTCAAGATTTTATCGCTTTGACCAGTAGGACACTAGGCAAAGTTGTGCACAACGATGCATCACTTCCTGTGATGGATTTCCCTTCCCCCGGCCCTGACATTGTGTTTGATGGCTTTTCAAAATAGCACCGTGTACCTGAGTAAACTTTCCAGCGGCTCAAGTCAGTGAATATAATGTGCTTGTATTTAAGTCAGCTTTTTTTTTCCTCGATTAAGTGTATTATATAATGTATAAGTTGATGGTTCATAACCGTAAGCTGTTTTCATGCTTAATGTTTAACAGCCCACTAGAGGGCCACGTGGAGCGACGCCATTCGGGCGGTAACAAATGCACCGTATGCGGCATTAGCGCTTTGCGTGCTGCTGCCTGTTTAAACCGTATTAAAACGCACTCAAAAAATTGCCGTTTTCTTCTTTCATGCTAAAAATAATCAAATGAACCCGCCGTGATACGAATCCGGAGCCGTTTAACCGGATCCCGCGTAATAAAAAATACAGCACATTTCGCAGGTCTGAATGTTGGATTTTTGTGGACAGGGCTTGAAGAGGAAGTGATGAGGTGTAGGGCGTGGTGTATATAATAAAGGTGTAATATATAAAGATGTACAGGACGGATTGAAGAAGTCGCGTGTATTAATTGTTAATTCCGGACACATGCAGCGGCGCTTCGCCTTTATTTTTGGTGTTTGGCGTCAAAGACGAACGAAGAACCAGCCGTAAGACAATGATCCCTTTTTTTATTCAGTATGTTGTGTCTTATCTCGTCCGTGAGCAGTTACGCAACGCAAGAATTCCGCGTAGACAACCAGAATGTTTGATTTTTAGACGGTTATTTTGTTACGTTAAAATCTTTTTAAGGTTGAAACACTAAACATCGTCTTTGCCACATTCCTGATTCGTGTGTTTTTTTCTGTGTATTTTTTTTAT
Organism: Silurus meridionalis; assembly: GCF_014805685.1. Lineage (NCBI taxonomy): Eukaryota > Metazoa > Chordata > Actinopteri > Siluriformes > Siluridae > Silurus > Silurus meridionalis. The sequence goes on along the minus strand of NC_060890.1, from coordinate 1,036,824 downwards.
TTTTTATTTGCTGTTTCCTCATTGGGTTTTGCACTTGAAACAAAAAAAAATCACTCCTGAAGGCAACTCCGAGTCTTAATCTCTAATGCAGTGGACGGAGGTCACGTTCCGTCTACTTCACTTCAGTTTGCATCTCCCACGCGTATTAATGCGTGTCCAAATACTTTTGAGTCACGATTTACTCGTACATTCCTTTAGAGCAGGCGTGATTGTTTTTTTGTTTTTTTCCTCCGATGCGCTTTTTTTCTCCGCTTGTTAGCATGAAGGCCGTTAGCGATGCAGTTAGAGGGAACGTTCCGGTCGGGTTTGTCGCCGTTACACTCCTCGTTTATTGTGTCTTACAGTGTTAGACGACGCCGACGCTTTATTTTCTACCTCAGTGCTTCTTCATGCTGTGTGTGTTAAGGTCGGATTTACAAAAGCGCATCTCTGCCACTCGAAACCAGAAATCTTTATCGGCTCGTTAATACGAGACACGTCTTACCAGCGCAGGAGCTCCATCTCAGCTCCTAGTGGCAAGAAAAAGTTTTTATTCCGGGGCCAAGCACCGAAAGCACCTGTTGTTCTTTCTCAAGTTCCTCCAACACTTTATCACTCCTATCCAGTCAGATTTCAGCCTCAATTGTGTTCATAAACATTTAGCCACAACTAAACAAGGATTTATCTTGGACCCGTTTACATTTTCGGCCATCTTGAATTTCGGGTGTTTTTCTCACCATTTCTCACCAATTTGTTTTGACGTCACGAAACAAATCTCGTAGATCCTCCGCAAAAATGTGTGTTCCAAACATCAACACCGTGAGTGAAACTACAGATCAGCCTTCAACAGCTCGATGATTATAGCAGCTTGGCCCCTGAAGATACCTATAATTATTATTATTATTATCATCACGTGAAATACATTTCATAATCGATAGAAAAGCTTATAACAACGCAAACGTTGTGTCATTATCGCAAATTGACCATAATAAAAGCATTTTATTTGTACAAGATAAAAAAAACCCTGAGAAGATAAAATGCCCAAATGTCACTTTTTTTTTATTATTATTATTATTATTATTATTATTATTATTATTATTATTATTATGCGTTGTTGTTTTTTTTTTCCTGTAGTAACGAACAGTGCATCTCTCATTCTAAAGATTTGTTTCTCACGTGGCAGAGATTCTCTTTCCTACATAATTCTTGTTGAGGTTTTGCATTATTATTATTATTATTATTATTACTGGAGTTGAAAGTCATACACGAACGCCAGGTTCCATTATACTGTTGTCATCATTTCTCCCGGAAAGTAACAAGGATTTTTTTTTTTATATATATATATATATATATATATATATATATATATATTATTATTATTAGCGATCGTCTCTGGATGAATGTAAATTTTTTTTTTAGTCATTCAAACATTTCATGAGTGTTAAACTGACGCTTCATTTCTGTTAGTTTTCACGTCTGATTATTTTCCGGTGGATGGTGAAGGTTTTTTTTTTTACTCTGATCTCTGAAAAGGCGGTTTTGTCCCCGTTGTAGCTAAACGCAGCTACGATCGCGGCGTAACAGCATCACTAATTAGCGATTAATGTGAAAGCACGAGATCGTCAGGCGAGGGGTACGTAAAATACGATTTTTGTGAAATTCCTCTTTGCGAAAATCGTTTCCGTCTCACCCGAGGTCGCAGGGCATGGATTCATATACGGTGAGTTACGGTGGACGCGCTAACGAGCGCCTCACGCATCAACAGAACCGTTCACACTCCAGCTGAAATAACCGTGTCGTTTCACATCCAGCAAATATTACACTCGTGCACTAAACCGTTTTCATGCATTTCTGTGTCGTTTTTCGGGGAGTGGGGTTGATTGATGTTTGTTTGTCTCCTGCTACAGTGAAACAAGTCCAAAGAACTTCCTGCCTGTGAGAAAAGTGTGTGTGTGTGTGTGTGTGTGTGTGTGTGTGTGTGTGTGTGTGTGTGTGTGTGTGTGTGTGTAAGCGAGAAAAGTGAGCGTATGATGTCTGAAACCAGCCTAAATGTGCCAGATATGTTATGATGTTTGTGAAATATTTGAAAGTCTGTAAAACATATATATATATATATATATATATATATCAGTATATTGCATTATATATTTTGCTTTGCACGTATTAGCAGGAATGCACAGCAAGATGTGGACTGCAATAATAAAAAACAAAATAACGATCAAACGTTTCTTCCCTTGTGTTTTTTTTGGCATTGACGTTCCGAGCGTTTTTCCGAACCTACGCAAAAGAAATATTAAACAAAATTTGTCTGATTTTTGGAATAAATTTTACGTTTATTGTTTTTGGCGCCCCCTTTCTCTTTCTTTCAGAGAAATGAAATTCAGTGTGGCCCGCTGTCGTCGCGCGGGAAGGTGTACTCGGCGACGTTGGAGAGGCCAGATATCACGCAGCAGCTCAGCGCACTGCGCGAGAAAGTCATGTCGCGGACGGTGTACCTGCAGAAACATTTTACGTTTATTGTCGGTGTTCGCTCATCGCCATGACAACACATTGAACCTGGAGTCCTGGATGATAAACACAGTTATCCGAGTTCTGATTGGTCAGAAAGCGATGAGGAGTTCTGTCATAATCTGGCCTAAAGTTTAACAATAAATCCGTTACCATGAGGTTTGATTTTGGCTGAATTTTTCAAGCGGGAAAGTATTGGGACACTTGACTTTCCCAGCCACATGTGGTTCCTCTGCAAACAGGTCTTTCGGTGTGTCAACATAAAATTTTCCGTTCATATGAAGGAGCCCCAAAACCTGTTCCAGCATGACAATGCCCCTGTGCACAAATCCAGCTCCATGAAGAGCTACTTTACATGGGTTGGAGTGGAAGGTCTCCTACTATAAAGCAATGAATGTGAACGTTGACTGCATCAGTACCCGCCTTAACTATAACCCTTGTGGCTGATTGAATCTCTACAAAATCTAGTGGAACATCTTCCCTGAAGAGTGGAGCTTATTATAACTGCAATTGGGGACTAAATGTGGAATGTGATGATCAAAAAAGAAATTTATGCTCAAACTTTTGTCAATGCGGTGTTTGTTAACTTCAGAACCCCAGGTGTGTGAGTTTCAGTGTGTACCAGGTGTCGGAGTTGAAGTCGTAGCACTCGCAGTTCGTAGTGGTGTCTACGCCGTCGAAGCCTCCGATCACGTACAAGCAGCTGCCCATCACCTGGACCGAGATGACATGGTGAAGAGGTACAACACGCATTTCATTAATTCGTTACACGTTCATCACGCATAGCGTTCGCGCAATAAACCGACAAAACAATGTCCTGTATCGATGCATTTTTTTTGTTTGTTTACCTCGATCCCGAAGTTGCTTCGGGGGTTGAACATGAATGTGAGTATCCTCCAAGAGTTGGTCTGAGGATTGTAGACTTCGACGCTCTGCAGACGATTGTTTCCATCAAAACCCCCAGCCTGTAAAACCGCACGTCTCACCTCCATCTCACCTCCGTCAATTTACACGGATAGATTGATTTATGAAATGTCACGTTCTTTGCTTACCGCAAGCACTTGGTTGTCAAAAGTGACGACGCCGACGCCGCTCCTGGGCAGGTGCATCGGTGAGATTAACGTCCACTGATTATACTCGGGGCTGTAACACTCCACTGTCGCAAGGCATTCGATCCCGTTGAAGCCTCCACAGATGTAGATCTACACGAACCGAAACAAAAAAAGAGAAAGAAATCAGGGTTCAGGGTGTTTTCAGTTATAGGGGTCTTTTAGGTTTACTTGACATGACATTGAGCAACTGGGCCACTATTTTTTCTCCTTTATACCAGGGGGCCGGATTATTATTCCAAATAAACACATTTTACATAATTTCTTAATTTACTCTTGAGGGACTCGATGTACAAATAATGCAATGAGTTTATAACTATAAAACTTGTGCAGTTCTGCTCATTCAAATGGCCACTTCGTTCTCTGAGATAATACTGGTGGAGAAGATCTACTAACAACTTACTGGTACTTTGTGTTAGACCTACTGATACCTTTATGTCCAGTTATCTATAGAGATGAACAGCACATCATCTAAACTTCTTGTGAACACTGTTTAGAAAGGAGTGTGTGGTGAACACTGATTGGATAGAGGGTGGTGTGGTGAACACTGATTGGATAGAGGGTGGCGTGGTGAACACTAATTGGATAGAGGGTGGCGTGGTAAACACTGATTGGATAGAGGGTGGCGTGGTGAACACTAATTGGATAGAGGGTGGCGTGGTGAACACTGATTGGTTAGAGGGTAATGTGGTGAACACTGGTTAGAGGGTAATATGGTAAACACTGATTGGTTAGAGGGTAATGTAGTGAACACTGATTGGTTAGAGGGTAATGTAGTGAACACTGATTGGTTAGAGGGTGGTGTGGTGAACACTGATTGGATAGAGGGTGGCGTGGTAAACACTGATTGGATAGAGGGTGGCGTGGTGAACACTAATTGGATAGAGGGTGGCGTGGTGAACACTGATTGGTTAGAGGGTAATGTGGTGAACACTGATTGGTTAGAGGGTAATATGGTAAACACTGATTGGTTAGAGGGTAATGTAGTGAACACTGATTGGTTAGAGGGTAATGTGGTGAACACTGATTGGTTAGAGGGTAATGTGGTGAACACTGATTGGTTAGAGGGTAATGGTGAACACTGATTGGTTAGAGGTAATGTAGTGAACACTGATTGGTTAGAGGGTAATGTGGTAAACACTGATTGGTTAGAGGGTAATGTAGTGAACACTGATTGGTTAGAGGGTAATGTGGTGAACACTGATTGGTTAGAGGGTAATGTGGTGAACACTGATTGGTTAGAGGGTAATGTGGTGAACACTGATTGGTTAGAGGTAATGTGGTGAACACTGATTGGATAGAGGGTGGTGTGGTGAACACTGATTGGTTAGAGGGTAATGTGGTTAACACTGATTGGTTAGAGGGTAATGTGGTGAACACTGATTGGTTAGAGGGTAATGTGGTTAACACTGATTGGTTAGAGGGTAATATGGTAAACACTGATTGGTTAGAGGGTAATGTGGTGAACACTGATTGGTTAAAGGGTAATGTGGTGAACACTGATTGGTTAGAGGGTAATGTGGATAGAGGGTGGTGGTGAACACTGATTGGTTAGAGGGTAATATGGTAAACACTGATTGGTTAGAGGGTAATGTGGTGAACACTGATTGGTTAGAGGGTAATGTAGTGAACACTGATTGGTTAGAGGGTAATGTGGTGAACACTGATTGGTTAGAGGGTAATGTGGTGAACACTGATTGGTTAGAGGGTAATGTAGTGAACACTGATTGGATAGAGGGTGGTGTGGTGAACACTGATTGGTTAGAGGGTAATGTGGTTAACACTGATTGGTTACAGGGTAATGTGGTGAACACTGATTGGTTAGAGGGTAATGTGGTTAACACTGATTGGTTAGAGGGTAATGTGGATAGAGGGTGGTGTGGTGAACACTGATTGGTTAGAGGGTAATGTGGTGAACACTGATTAGTTAAAGGGTAATGTGGTGAACACTGATTGGTTAGAGGGTAATGTGGTTAACACTGATTGGTTAGAGGGTAATGTGGTGAACACTGATTGGTTAGAGGGTAATGTGGTTAACACTGATTAGTTAAAGGGTAATGTGGTGAACACTGATTGGTTAGAGGGTAATGTGGTGAACACTGATTAGGCTTGATGCTGGTTGTTGAAAGTGGAAACACTCATCTCGTACCTTGCCCTGTAAACTGGTGGCATTTGCGTCACTTCGTTGCTCGTGCATGGATGCGATGAGACTCCACTGGTTGGTGTTAGGATTGTAACGTTCGGCCGTGCTAAGCCGCACTATTCCGTTGAAGCCTCCTATCGCGTAGATGTAGTCATCCAGCAGGACTACACTAACGTAGCAGCGGCGAGAGTGCATGGGCGCCCCCTCGCTCCAGGTTCCATCCCGGGGATTGAACTTGGACATGGTGTTGAAATACTCCAATCTGTTGTAGCCGCCAATGAGGTACATGAACTCGCCCAGGAACACTGTGCCGTGATAGGCTCGAGACCTTATCTCTGTGTTGGAAATATACCTCCAGCGGTCCATCCTCGAGTCGTAAATTTCTATGACGTTTGTAGGAGTTAAGCCCCTGAAGCCACTTGTGGCGAACAGTAAGGAATATGGGAAGCGGTACCGTTTCAGGGTGCACGGGGGCCAAAGTTTATAAATCATGTTGTTGCGGTACAACAACAACATGGATTGGGTGAGGAAGATCTCACATTCTCGGACACTGTTGAGCAACCTGTTTCGCTCTACATGTTCCAGGAAGTATTCTGGAGGCATCAAAGCCAGACGCACCTGATAACACAGCACAGATGCAAAACAACAAACAACAAAACAGGTTTAAAAAAGTGGAATAGAGCAAAGTATGTAGACTGTGGATTACATTATGGTTTATATTCAGATTCTCAGACACTCTTTTCGTTCAACACATGATGTTTTTTTACATCGGGTAATTTCAATGATCTTTAAAAAAAAATCTCGCCCGAGTTCTACACCAGATCATGTGTGTTAGATGTTCTCTGTGTCCAATTGTCAGATAAATATCAGCCTTTGAACAGCACAGATTCAAACAGAAGAGTATGTTCCTATTAGCATGTACAGTATACAGTAGCAGTCCAGTGACTTTGCTGCTCTGCTATTGGTGGATTTTATTAAACTGACTAAACTCATACTTTGACTGGAGACTCAACAAGATTATCCAGTCGAGTGTACCGGAGCTCACCTTCTTCAGCAGGTCCGCCAAGTTCTTCATTCGGGTGTCCGGGTCATGCTGGATCCAGCTGATCAAGACTTCAAACGCCGTTTTCTCCTGCTCGATGTTCAGCGTATCTTTTTCAAGGATGTTGCCGAGCTGTTCGGCGCTCAGCTCCAACAAGCTCCCGGATGGTGACTGAACAACGTCCTCGAAGTGATGCAAAACGTAGTCGAAGGCTCGTTTGCTCAGCTTGTCGTACGAGCGAGCGTCGGCGTGCTGCCAGATCTCTAAGCAGTTATCCGGGCTGAGACTGTCCTCTAGGAATTTGCAGCAGTTGCAGAAGAGGCTTTGCATGAGCAGATACTGAGCAGAGTCCAAGAGATCTAGGGCATCATCGATGCTGAGGACAAGTTCCTTTGTGTAGATGTAATTGATTATGTGCCCCATGATGTTCTGAGGTACAGTGGTGATGTGGTACTCCCTCTGATCCTCGCTGCTCCACCTTGAGAACAGAGATCTGAACGAGGAAATGATTCCAAAGAGCATCCGTGTGATTGCAGTGGGAATGGGAGAAGAGTTTAGAGTCAGTCAGTCGGAACTACAACTGAATACAGCAGATTTGATACAGAATTGAATGAACAGCAGAAATGATTGCATTATAATTGACGTAGTAAAGCGCGTTAAAAAAGAATTCAATCAGTAACAAAATATTATTTCATGAAGATGAGATGCAGCTGAAGAAATCTAAATAATTACGGTTTTATTTGTTTACTTTTTTTTCTTAGAAATATCTGGCTGATAAAACATTCCGAATCATATGCATCATCCCATAAAACTAAATGACAACATTAATGATGCTCTGGTCGATATTGAGAGACGTGTGGGAATTTTTCACTTCATTTCTACTTTTTGTTGTTTTGTCGCTAGTGATGCGATGTTTCCAGTCCAGAATTTGAACCAGGTATAGATTTTGGTATGAATGCATCAATTATCAATCATTTTTTTTATTGGTCATTCCCGCATCCCTGGTTGCTATGGTGATCTCTTCATCCTTAGCGTCGTTCCCTGTATAAATGTGTGTGTTTGGTGATAGGTGTAAGTTGTTTTAGTTGTTGTACCTGAAAAACGGGCTGTACACAGAGAGGATGTTCTTATGGGCTTGGAACTCGACCTGCCCCACCTTGAGCACCACGTCACACATTTCTCCCTCGATGCGCATCTCGTTCAGGACGCTGCTCAGCGCGGTGTTCTCGCTCATCTCCTCCTCCATCCCCGCACCAGCTCCGGCTTCGTCCCCGCGCCGGTTTCGGCTCCGGCTCCGGCTTCGTCCCCGTGTCCAGACCCGCCGTCCTGCGCGTTTCAGGCGTGTTCTAGAACACCAGCATCACATCAGTGTGTTTACATTCAAATCCGAATCTTTCATGTTTTTTTTTTTTACTTTTTTTTCACTTTACATTGCGGGATATTTATGATATTTATTTATTTGATCTCAACACTGAATCAGGAACGAGTTATTATTTCATTAAAACCTCTTTAGGCTCGTGAGCGCAACTAATAGCCAATTATTCTCAGGTGTTAATGTTTAATAGATGAAATAAAAATGGAGAAGAGGAACCATGACTCACTATACATCATTCTAAAGCTCTAAGTCTCCAGCAGTGATTTCAGATCTCTGTTTTTCAATGGAAAACGTATAATGAATGTATTTGCTGAATGTGTGTGAGCAGTACACAACAACAACATGCATAAAAACCTGCACTACTCACATTAATATTGTAATAACGAGTCTCAAACACATCCACTGCTGCTGATCCCCGTTTATTGGGAAAGATCAGGGTCCAGTGAACACCATGCTGTAAAGCATTTCTGCTCCACACAAACAACAGTGTAGAAATGTGGATGTTTATTCCTTTGCTGACGTCACAGAACTTCGGCTGGTGTTTGTGTTTATATATTTCCGAATAACTTTCACATAAAAAACGACATCTTGGTGACAAAAAAAACAAATATAGCTAGTAGAATATAGTGTTCAAAAATGGTTGAGACCACAAAAAAATAAAAATGTATTATATTTGGCCCGCGAGATCATATCAAATGTGTAGTAGAGCTGCTCGCCAGTGTATAGCGCATACACCGCTAATACTACAAATCCCAGAATGCTTTGTTAGTGCGCGAGCGCGTCAGTCAAACCCGCTGAAAAACTCCGCGTGCTCAGCGCTGAATTTACCCGCAGATTTAGCGACTTTAAATCCCAGAAATACAGATATGAACTGCTCAATAATCCGTTTGTGGTTGATGTGGAAAGCGCACCGACTCTGTGTGTGCTGCACACACTGCTCCATCTCCATGTCCAAGCTGCTCACATCCTCTCTGTGTTCACCAGCACGTATCTGTGTGTGTAACTGTTCTCTTTAATGAAGATGAACAAAACACCACTCAGGAGTCTCACTGATGAACATCTTCACTCAATCCTGAGGATTTCCTCAGTTTAGAGCCTAAACCCAGACATGATGCTCAGCTCAGAGCCTAAACCCAGACATGATGCTCAGCTCAGAGCCTAAACCCAGACATGATGCTCAGCTCAGATCCTAAACCCAGACATGATGCTCAGCTCAGATCCTAAACCCAGACATGATGCTCAGATAAGCCTAAACCCAGACATGATGCTCAGCTCAGATCCTAAACCCAGACATGATGCTCAGCTCAGAGTCTAAACCCAGACATGATGCTCAGCTCAGAGTCTAAACCCAGACATGATGCTCAGCTCAGAGTCTAAACCCAGACATGATGCTCAGCTCAGAGACTAAACCCAGACATGATGCTCAGCTCAGAGCCTAAACCCAGACATGATGCTCAGCTCAGAGTCTAAACCCAGACATGATGATCAGCTCAGAGTCTAAACCCAGACATGATGATCAGCTCAGAGTCTAAACCCAGACATGATGCTCAGCTCAGATCCTAAACCCAGACATGATGCTCAGCTCAGAGTCTAAACCCAGACATTATGCTCAGCTCAGAACCTAAACCCAGACATGATGCTCAGCTCAGAGTCTAAACCCAGACATGATGCTCAGCTCAGAGTCTAAACCCAGACATGATGCTCAGCTCAGAGACTAAACCCAGACATGATGCTCAGCTCAGATCCTTAACCCATACATGATGCTCAGCTCAGAGCCTAAACCCAGACATGATGCTCAGCTCAGATCCTAAACCCAGACATGATGCTCAGCTCAGAGTCTAAACCCAGACATGATGCTCAGCTCAGAGTCTAAACCCAGACATGATGCTCAGCTCAGAGTCTAAACCCAGACATGATGCTCAGCTCAGAGCCTAAACCCAGACATGATGCTCAGCTCAGAGCCTAAACCCAGACATGATGCTCAGCTCAGAGTCTAAACCCAGACATGATGCTCAGCTCAGAGCCTAAACCCAGACATGATCAGCTCAGAGTCTAAACCCAGACATGATGCTCAGCTCAGAGCCTAAACCCAGACATGATGCTCAGCTCAGAACCTAAACCCAGACATGATGCTCAGCTCAGAGCCTAAACCCAGACATGATGCTCAGCTCAGAGTCTAAACCCAGACATGGTGCTCAGCTCAGAGTCTAAACCCAGACATGATGCTCAGCTCAGAGCCTAAACCCAGAAATGATGCTCAGCTCAGAACCTAAACCCAGACATGATGCTCAGCTCAGAGCCTAAACCCAGACATGATGCTCAGCTCAGAGACTAAACCCAGACATGATGCTCAGCTCAGAACCTAAACCCAGACATGATGATCAGCTCAGAGTCTAAACCCAGTCATGATGCTCAGCTCAGAGTCTAAACCCAGTCATGATGCTCAGCTCAGAGTCTAAACCCAGTCATGATGCTCAGCTCAGAGTCTAAACCCAGACATGAGGCCAGGTATCTAAGAAGAGATGCAGGTATCTGACTTCAACCAATCAGAGTAAATCCGAGTGTAGAAACTGAGCTTGAATGAATGTTGTCTTTATGCACTTTTTCTACTCCAAGGCATGAACTCTAAATAGATGAATGATTGTTTTTTTTAATTGAAGGAAATAATTATTATTTTTGGTTTTGTTGTTGCCCTGTAAAAAAAGGTTTACATTAAAAAGGAATTCGAAAGGCTACAGAGAGAGAGAGAGAGAGAGAGAGAGAGAGAGAGAGATGTGTATAATTTCGGAAAGTAATTATTGAAAGTGAAATGAACAAATCAGAATTGAGCACGTAATGTGAGGAAGATGATCAAATATGAATAAATTGTATGTCAGTTAACTGATTGCTCGTCCAATCACGACACGTCTGAATAGAAGCCCCGCCCACCACGTTAGTGCGCTAATGAGGAGCACCAGGTGAGTTACTCGGTGAGAGGAAAGAGATGAGCAGCAGCAGAATTCTGAGGATAAAATACATACATAATGTTTATTTGTGGATTTTGGTGAGTCCACATTCTGTAATGTGCAGGAAGATGAAGCTGACTGAGGTGAAACCACTGAAGAACCCAGGAACGGGGTAGGAACATTCTGATCACATTTTACCCAAACCTTTTCCCAACGTATCTGGTGAAACACGCAGCGAGTCACCAATCAGGATCGAGTTCACGCTCTGTTTTACACGTGTTCTGTTTTACACGTGTTCTGATCGACACTCGGTGCATCTACTGATCACCAACATACAGTTCAGCATCAGTTCAACATCAAGCAGAACATTTAGAGAGGAATAAATGATGAAGAAACTCGAGACTTGAACTCACCACCACACACGTGACCTCATTTACACGTTTTATTAGTTCAAATAAGTTGCGTTATGATTATTGTAAAAGAAATCAATCAGAGTTTGAGTCATTAATCTCATTCTATTAATAGATCAGTGTGCTGAGAGTCACATTCGAGTCTTTACACATTTGAAGGTTTGTTCTTTTATTTAAGTGAAAGTTTAAATGGACACTTTATACTGGAGTCACGTTTTACTGAGCGAATCTCTATTTTAACTTTATTCAGTGTTGAATTTGTAAAACATCACACATTTAAAGTAGAAAAACATAACGTGCAACACATTTATACAGATTTCCTGTCAGATTTTACTTTTACAGTGTGGTTCAAGTTTTGAAATGTAAAAGAACCCAAAAAACAACAACAAATACAGACACCTCTGCTGCTGATCTCAATACAGAATAAAATTTATACCCAACACGATTACAGAAAAAATATATATACCTATAATACCAAGTAAAATGAAGGAGTAAGTAAAATCCTGACATTTGTACACTATAATAAAAAATAAAGCTCTTAAAAAAAAAGTGGGCCGTAAATCAATAAACAACTTTAACAATCAATCAAATGTCTTTCATTTTAAATACTAATCATATCCTCAAAAATAAGTAGTACATGAATACGTTCAGTAATAATATTCCATGGAATATTTCACATACTGAAATTAACATTTACAGATCATTGAGCTGAGGCGAGAAGCTTTACACATCTGGATAGAGGGATTTTCTGCCATTCTTTAGGGCAAATCCTCTCAAGCTGGGGCAGGTTGGATTTAACCAAGTTTAATCTCAAAACCAGTGTTTTTATTCAGTCAAAAGGTAAAAAGAAGTACAGTGTGTTTTTTTTAACTGATCCGCACCTAATTAACTGTCCCCCCCCCCCCCCCGTCATCTATAAACAAAACGAATACCACACCAGATCTCAGTATATACATCAAAATACAGACACATTACAATCTACAATCAGTGAAAGTGTGTTTACAGAGGGTTTGTTCATCATCAGTATGTCGCTAAAAGCAGACCTTTTGGCGGTTTGAGCATTTTTCTAGAGCATTCAGGTCTATATCATGTCCAAAATATAAGAACCCGGCCATGACTTTAGAGAAACGATCTGAAGCGATCGATCTGGAAAGTCTGGAAAATCCATCATTTTACACTGAGAAGGTTTGTGGACTTGGAATTGGCGTCTCAGCAGGTCAGAACATTTAATGCACAATGATTAAAGCAAAAAAAACAAAACCCAATGAGATCACGTGACCCCTGAATAAGTATATTAAAACAGCTGGTGGTGGAAGATTTAACCGTTAGGAACTTTTTTATGCTCGCGGTTCCACAGACTTCCACTAGAGGGTGCTGTGGGGATGTTATTCACTCAGGTGCTGAAACAAATCAAAAAGCTCCAATAGGTCAGATGGTAAAAAATAAAGATAAATGTATTTTCTGGCTGTGTATGAAGATTTTATGTAAGAAATGATGATCTGCATCCAAAAAAAAGGTTTGAATGGTTAATTAGAATGTAAATATGATATCTATTTGTTCATATTTTTAGTCTAAAAGCTTAATATAATAATTGTATTAATTCTATTATTGGTGCATTGAGGGATTGTATACAGCTGAACATCACAAGTCTAAATAAAGCAATTCAGGATCAGGTTTGTTTTGTAGACAACAATTTGAACACTTTTTTAATGTAAATTCATAAATAATTAGTGTAAAATAAAAGCATGTAGGAATTATCTTACCTGCTGAGGCCCTGGAGCTCAGATTCAGTATTCTGTTGATTTTCAGGTTCACGTTCATTATCGGGTTGATGTGAGTTTGAGTCCTGTGTTTGTGGTACGACATTATTTTTAGGAATTGTTTTGCTCATTAATCTGATATGATACAATTTAATAAAATTAAAGCCTCTAGTTATTCCATTTTAATATTACAGTGATAAACTTACCCGCTTTTTACACCTACAACAGTCTTGCAGATTCTTTATATCCTCTCTCAATTCACTGATACCTACCATATACCAATGAATAGCCAAGTATACAATAGGTTAGGTTATTACAATATACAATTACAATATTACCTGCAATACGTGCGTAACTAATTATTACTAGTGGTCTTTTTTCCCCTTATTTGTACTTATACATTGTGTTGTGTATATACACTGTATACTATAGTATGTGTCTATTCTTTTAGATATTTGCATTTATTTTTTCTTTGCTGCTGTAACAGATAAATTTCCCCAATGTGGGACGAATGAAGGTTTATATAATTTTAATAGGATATATAAGATGCTTTATTGGATTCAGGCTCTAATCAGATATTAATATACCAAAGCCTAGTTTCATGTCAGCTATATTGGGTGCAGCTGTCAGAAAGTTCAGGTTTTAGGATCCAAGGCAGATGCAAAGAAAGAGCAGGGGAGAAAAGCGCACGTGCAGAGCCGATTCAGGGAGCCGATTCAGGGAGCCGATTCAGGGAGCCGATTCAGGGAGCCGATTCAGGGAGCCGATTCAGGGAGCCGATTCAGGGAGCCGAGGTGCACGGAGGTCAAGGATGCCGGGCCGGAAGTCGGAGCGCGTTCAGCGCGAGCAGAGCAGAGCCGATAAGCTGGGGGGAGAGTTGGGAAAACAGGCGCGGTCGGGAAGCAGGAGGACAGAATGGTCAAGACAGAAACAGGGCAAGCCTAAAGACAATCTGGCACTGTCTGAAGGATTCTGGCGTCCTTATAAGTGTTAGAAAATTAGACGCCATTTCCGTGCAGCTGGATGGGAGGGTGTGTCCTCGGTGATTGAGGCGGCAATGCCGGAAGTGCTCAAGCCGGCTGACAGCAGCATGCTGGGTGATAGATGCATAAATATCCCTCAGTAGCAGTTACGATCCAATTTAGGTGTCAAAAGCATAAAATCGAGGCTGTTCTTTGTCCCTGCCCCACCATTGGCCAGTATTTGAGTCGAGGGAATTGTATTTGGATGATTCTTGCTGTAATGAGCAGCAGTGGCTGGGGATTTTCTAATACAGAAGCCAGAAGTTGCCACAGGGTTTCCCTGAATTGAGATATTAGACAGTAGAAGCCTCATGGCATTCTAGACATCATTAGTGAAAACTAACTTCATCTGCAGCAATGTTTAGGCAGGTGGTAGGTGTGAATATAAAACCCACATGAATGCCAGGACCAAAGGTTTCTGAGCAGAACATCACCCAGAGCATCAAACCGCCTCTGCTGGCTTTTCCATAATGCATCCCAGTTACCCAGCTAAACCACGCCCACCATCCACACGATGGAAAAATATGATTCATCAGACTACAATTGCTCCATGGTCCAGTACTGATGCTCATGTGATGCCCATTTCCAGTTACATTCAAGAATGATTATTTTATCTAAAATGTAAAGCTCTAAAATTGCACCATAATAATATAATAATAATTTCTGATAAAATTTGTTTCCTGCATGGATTTTGTAACAATAATTAAAGAAACATTTTATTTCTGTTAATGAAGCAACAATCAAATGACAAAAAGTAAACAGACCTGTTCAACATCAGATTATATACCGTGTCATGACTGGATATTATACTTACAGTAAAAAGTTATCTGTACAGCGAGCAAGAACAAGGCAAAGACGCATTCAGTAAGTATTACAATAACTCGCAGATCCACTGTACGCTGACCAGTTCCTGTTTATAATAAATAAAAGATAACATTTGTAGCAGCATATTATATAGTCATCAATTTTATATTATCATGATTATGATTATTCAAATCACAGACTCACGTGCTTTTAGGATCAGCTCCACTGATAACGCAGCAGCGTTCACTAAAACAACCAGCACTGAACCAATCAGGAACACAACCACACTCCATACAGCTGTAATACAGAGTCATGATGATCAGAGAAACATGACATTTCTCATGGTTTTGTATTTTGAACATTTGGGAACTTAAGCAAAATCAGTCAATTTATCAGTTTAATCAGTGATGATTAAAAAAAAAACATTAAATGAAATAAACAAATGTAAGATGTACAGGATCAGAACAGAGAAGAATGATATTCAAAAGCCTTAGTAGAGACTCAGGGAAACGCGTGTTAACTTTGCAAATTGAACGAGATTTTTAATATTCCTTAAGTACAATGTGTGAATGTGACTGTGATTGGAGGCAGGTGTGTGTGAGGTCAGTAATCCTCTGAAAGTGAACATGAGTGAGTCTGTAATGTCTGTGCATTGTGTATCTTGGTGGTTTGTATGTTAAATTGTATATCAAACATTTCCTTTTCAGATAAGTTTGTTGTTTGTTAACTGTGAAATTGTGGTATTTTATGGCCAGAGTTTATTTCAGATATCTTCATTGAGACGTGACTGTGTACTTCAACAGAAAATAATTTACTTACGTTGGTGTGTCTCAGTGTTATTGGTGTCAGATTCTAGAAGTATAAAAGCACAATCAGTGTCACAAGTCTGTGACTGTAGGAACAAAATCTACTCCTGAACCTGAACATTAGTGCTAATCTGAACACATTTGGAGATGAGGTGTTTGTAAACACAATACAGCGTCATGTCCAGCACCTGAGATCAATGTTTAGATTTTCAGACTCTTCATCAATATGCCAAGTTAGCTGGAGTCTTTTTACAGAGATATCAACTGTATTGTTTATATTTGCTAATCAGTAAATTAATGGCATTGAACTTTGACCTTTCCTGCCTTGTGTTCATCACAAACTCAGTCCGTAATTACATTTGATTGGAAATTAATTGCATCCAGTCACAAATGTATTGCCGGATATTAGAAAAAAAGGACGTACACGTATTTGACTCCATTAATAATTCATATTTTTAGTTGTGTCTACTGTCTAGACTACAGCCTTCGAACACAAACATTTACATATATACCTTTATATCCTGATTAAAACAGGAAAGTAAATATCTGTTGTACTTACCGGTTTGTGTCGCAACGCTTTTGAATTCTGGACATCTGGTAACTAAAGTAAAATCAGTGGACAAACTTTTTAATTACAGTGAAAAACACATAAAGCAGCTACATTTGTACATTTTTGAAAATAAACAAAATCAATCAGTCTATGATATGAGAGTGAAATGATGATGATTATAAAAAAAACCTAAAAATATGCTGAAAAATCTTAAGTGGATAATGGTATTTATATATAAATAAATAAATAACGATCTAAGACTTTTTCTATGTACACAAAATGCATATTTCTCTTAAATATTGATCACAATTCTGTCTAAATCGGTGTTTGTGAGCACTTCTCCTTCCAGAGAATCATCCTCCTCGTAGGTGTGGCAGATACTGATTAGATAAATAATTAATGCACAGGTCCTCATCAGCGTATACGACAGAGCGTTCCAGTTCCTGCTGATATCCAGCAACTTCACACAGACATTAAAGAGGAGTGGACCAACATTCCACAGGCCACAATCAACAACCTGATCAACTCTATGTGAAGGAGATGTGTTGCACTGCGTGGGGTAAATGGTGGTTACACCAGATACTGACTGGTTTTCAGACCCCCAATACAATAAAACTGCACATTTTAGAGTGCCATTTTACTGTGACCAGCCTAAAGCTCACCTGTCCAGTAATCATGCTGTCTAATCAGCATCTTGATCTGCCACACCTTTGAGGTGGATCATAATCTGGGTAAAGAAGAAGTGCTCACTAACACACATTTACAGATTTGTGAACAATATTAGAGAGAAATAAGCCTTTTGTGTACATAGAAAAAGTGTTAGATCTTTGAGTTCAGCTCATTAAAAATGGGAGCAAAAAAACAAAAAGGTGTTGTGTTTATAATTTTGTGTGTATGGTTTTATATACAATCACATACTCAACTACACACAATAAATCTGTAGTATAGATGATCAGAGTAACATGAATTTTCAGTACATTTTGTATTAAATACAGAATAAATGGGTTTTATGGTCTGATGTAAAACTGAGATATATCCTGATTGAAACAGGAAAGTAAATATCTGTTGTACTTACCGGTATGTGTCACAATGATTTTGCATTCTGGACATCTGGTAACTAAAGTAAAATCAGTGGTACATTTTTATCAGTGGTGAATAAAAAGTGATTCAGATTTTTTTTAGTGTGATGTTCACACCTATACAATTTCCAGTTCTTAAACCAATTAAAGTAGGCCTCACTTCAGAGGTCTCTCTTTATAAAACCACTCTGAATGATTAGATACATGCAGTGTGATGAACAATTACAATTTTCAGCTTTTTTACAATTTCAGGGTTCGTGTTTGGTAACTTCCTCCTGCCAAATTCTGATAAGAAAAAAAACTTTTACTAGGACCAAATGCAGCTAGAAATAAACTTTCTAAGTACAGTGTATCTCTTGATGGACTTTCTGTCTCAAAAGTCGGGGAATGTAGATACTGCATTAAGTAGGGTAAACAATAGCAAGATAAAAAACAAAAACGAAACATGTACAGGATCAGAACCAGAAAAGAATGATATTCAAAAGCCTTAGTACAGACTGGTACAGGGAAACGTGTGTTAACTTTGCAAATCGAATGTGTTTTTAATAAGATAAGATAAGATAAACCTTTATTCGTCCCACAGTGGGGAAATTTCTTTGTTACAGCAGCATGAAAAAATAAAAAATAAATGCAAATATATAAAAGAATAGACGAATAGACATACTATAGTATACAAGTATATACACAACACAATGTATAAATACAGATGAGGAAAAAGTACGTATTGCAGGTCATATTGCACACAGGTGGTATTATTACACAGTAAAACAGTAATAACAGTAACTATCACACCATTGAACAGTAATTACAGTGTGTATTTTGGTTAATGGTTTACTGGGAGCAGCTTTGATTGTAAAGTCTAATAGCAGCAGGGAGAAAAGACCTTCTGTAACACTCCTTCAGACACTTAGGATGTATCAGTCTGTCACTGAAGGAGCTGCTCAATGATGTAACTGTTTCATACAGGGGGTGAGAGGCGTTCTGCAGTAATGATGATAGTTTTGCTACCATCCTCCTTTCTCCCACCTCCTGTACAGTGTCCAGGGGAATCCCCAGGACTGAGCTGGCCTTCCTGATCAGCTTGTCCAGTCTCTTCCTGTCTGCAGTAGAGATGCTGCTACCCCAGCAGACCACACCATAAAATATGGCTGATGCCACAACAGAGTCAAAAAAGGCCTTCAGTAGCTCTCCTTGCATTCCAAAAGACCTTAGTCTCCTCAGCAGAAAGAGTCTGCTCTGCCCTTTCTTATAGATTGCCTCAGTGTTATCTGTCCAGTCCAGTTAGTTGTTTAGATGAACACCCAGGTATTTGTAAGAGTCCACTCTCACAATGTCCTTTCCCTGAATGTTTACCAATGGAAATGATGAAGTGTGTTTGTGCCTACGGAAATCCACCACCAGTTCTTTGATTTTCCCCACGTTTATCTTGAGGCAGCTCCGTTGGTACCAGTCCACAAAGTTCTGTATAAGTCCTCTGTACTCTCTGTCATCATCATTCGTGATCAGACTGACGATGGCAGAGTCATCAGAGAACTTCTGTAGGTGACAGGTTGCTGAGCTAAACATGAAGTCTGCAGTGTAGATGGTGAAGAGAAATGGGGCTAGAACCGTTCCCTGCGGGCCTCCATACTGTGGTCAGTCTGTGAGGTAGTCCAGTATCCAGGCAGACAGATGATGGTTCACTCCCATGTACACCATCTTATCCCTCAGGAGCGCAGGTTGGATGGTGTTAAAAGCACTAGAGAAATCAAAAAACATGAGTCTCACAGTGCTCCCAGCTTTTTCCAGGTGTGAAATAGCCCGATATAGGAGGAAGATGACTGCGTCTTCCACTCCAATGCCAGGTTGGTAGGCAAACTGAAGTGGATCCATTGATGGGCTCACCAAAAGTCGGAGATGAGTGAGCACCAGCCTCTCCAATGTCAGATGGGAGGTCAGCGCTACTGGTCGGTAGTCCCCAAAGTCTTTTGGGCGCGACATCTTTGGAACAGGCACCACGCAGGATGTTTTCCATAGCTGTGGCACCTTCCCCAGCAATATGCCACACAGCTGGTCTGCACAGGTCTTAAGTAGCCTGGAGCTGATGCCGTCTGGGCCCGCAGCCTTCCTCGCTTTGATCTTCCTGAGCTCCATTCTCACCTGGGCTTCTGTGAGGGGCAGTGTGTATTGGCTGGAGTGTGTAGTGGAGGGAATCGGCGGGGGGGTTTAGGTGTGTTGTGTATTGACTGTGAGCTGATAGCAGTGCAGAGAGAGGTGGGGCTGGAGCTGCTTGCTGTGGAAGCAGAGAAGGGGGATTGCAGCAGGGGGGACTGGATGGGGGCAGGGTGGGGAGGGTAGCTGATCAAATCTGTTAAAGAATAGGTTAAGATCATTCACCCACTGCTGGTCACCCTCAGTCTGAGAGCTGGGTTCCTTATGACCAGTGATGGTTTTGAGCCCCTTCCACACACCGCTGACGTTGTTCCTGCTGCAGCTGATCCTCCAGCTTCCTCCTGTAGCATGCTTTTCCTTCACTGATCTTTTTTCTCAGTTCTCTCTGGACAGTTTTCAGCTCTTCCTTGTTTCCCGATTTAAAAGCCCTCTTCTTCTCTTTAAGGAGAGTCTTTATATCAGGGTTGATCCACGGTTTGTTGTTGGGAAAACACCGTACAGTCCTGGTGGGTACAGTATTCTCCACACAGAAGTTAATGTAGTCCGTAATACAGTCTGTTAAACTGTCAATATCCTCCCCATGTGGACTGCACAATTCCTCCCACATAGTTGTTTCAAAACAGTCTTTCAGAGCCTCATTGGTCTCATCAGACCATGTCGTCACTGTGCGGAAGATATCTGGTTGCCTGCATACAAGGGTTTTGTACACAGGTAGGAGATGAACCAGGTTGTGATCCGATCTTCCTAAGGGGGGGAAGGGGTGCTGATATATAAGCCTCCTTTGGGTTTGCATAGAATAAATCCAGTATTTTATTGTCTCTGGTGTGGCATGAAACATACTGGGTGAATGTGGGCAGAGTGGAGGATGGAGGGGCATGATTAAAATCTCCAGAGATAATTAGAAGGGCGTTTGGGCTCTGTGTTAACAGTCTGTTAACAACAGAATGCAGGACATCGCATGCCGATTCACCGTCAGCAGAGGGGGGGAATATACGCAGCTATCACGATAACATGCTCTCGCATGTTATCGTGATAGCTGCGTATATTCCCCCCTCTGCTGACATTCCCTCGGCAGATAGCACGGCCTCATGCTAGCGGCTAACAGCTCAATGTCTTTACAGCAGATTTGCTCTTTAATAGTGATGTGACCAGGTTTACACCATCTATTATTCACAAACACTGCCAGTCCTCCTCCCTTTCTCTTACCGCTCTCCATCGTTCTGTCGGCACGCAGTAATTCGAATCCATCCAGAGCCACGGTCGTATCCGGCCTAGCTTGGTTAGCCATGACTCCGTGAACAGCATGATGCTACACTCCTCTGATCAGAATTCCCTCTGATGCCGGGTAAGAGCCGCTAGCTCGTCCATCTTGTTGAGTAAAGATCTTACATTTCCCATAATGATAGACGGGAGAGTTGTTCTGTAACGTCTCTTTTTAGTCCGACACATAGCTCCAGCACGGTTCCCCCGTCGTCTCCTTCTTAGCTCACGGGAAATATCTGTTGTTTCTTCTAGTAGCATCGGCGTGTTGCGGAATGCTAACAGCTGATCCCTGGTGAAACAATAGGACTGTGGCTGTGAACAGATTTTCCAGATATAACTGTGAACAAAGTCCAAAAAAGCAGGAAAGTAGAGCAAACTCGGTGGCTTTGTTTATGTCCATTGTGCAGTTTCCAAATTTACACGCATACACTTAAAAAGAAAAAAACACAAAGTGCCGGAACACTATAAAATAAATTAAAAAAGCACAAACTTAACGGGAGCTGCTGCAACAGGCTGCCACTTGGGCGGCGCCTAGGAGGACATATATAATATTCCTTAAGTACAATGTGTGAATGTGACTGTGATTGGAGGCAGGTGTGTGTGAGGTCAGTAATCCTCTGAAAGTGAACATGAGTGAGTCTGTAATGTCTGTGCATTGTGTATCTTGGTGGTTTGTATGTTAAATTGTATATCAAACATTTCCTTTTCAGATAAGTTTGTTGTTTGTTAACTGTGAAATTGTGGTATTTTATGGCCAGAGTTTATTTCAGATATCTTCATTGAGACGTGACTGTGTACTTCAACAGAAAATAATTTACTTACGTTGGTGTGTCTCAGTGTTATTGGTGTCAGATTCTAGAAGTATAAAAGCACAATCAGTGTCACAAGTCTGTGACTGTAGGAACAAAATCTACTCCTGAACCTGAACATTAGTGCTAATCTGAACACATTTGGAGATGAGGTGTTTGTAAACACAATACAGCGTCATGTCCAGCACCTGAGATCAATGTTTAGATTTTCAGACTCTTCATCAATATGCCAAGTTAGCTGGAGTCTTTTTACAGAGATATCAACTGTATTGTTTATATTTGCTAATCAGTAAATTAATGGCATTGAACTTTGACCTTTCCTGCCTTGTGTTCATCACAAACTCAGTCCGTAATTACATTTGATTGGAAATTAATTGCATCCAGTCACAAATGTATTGCCGGATATTAGAAAAAAAGGACGTACACGTATTTGACTCCATTAATAATTCATATTTTTAGTTGTGTCTACTGTCTAGACTACAGCCTTCGAACACAAACATTTACATATATACCTTTATATCCTGATTAAAACAGGAAAGTAAATATCTGTTGTACTTACCGGTTTGTGTCGCAACGCTTTTGAATTCTGGACATCTGGTAACTAAAGTAAAATCAGTGGACAAACACATTTACTAGGACCAAATGCAACTAGAAATAAACTTTTTAATTACAGTGAAAAACACATAAAGCAGCTACATTTGTACATTTTTGAAAAAAAAAAACAAAATCAATCAGACAATAAGACTTTTTCTATGTACACAAATGCATATTTCTCTTAAATATTGATCCCAATTTTGTCTAAATCGGTGTTAGTGAGCACTTCTCCTTCCAGAGAATCATCCTCCTCGTAGGTGTGGCAGATCAAGATACTGATTAGATAAATAATTACTGCACAGGTGTGCTTTAGGCCGGACACAATTAAAGGCCAGTTTAAATGTGCAGTTTTATCACACCACGATTTTGCAGGTTTTGAGGGAGCATGCGATTGAATTGCTGACTGCAGTGATGTCCACCAGAGCTGTTGCCTGTGATTTAAATGTTCATTTCTCTACCATAAGCCGTCTGCAAAGCTATTCTTAGAATTTGGCAGTACATCCAACAGACCACGTGTAACCACACCAGCCCAGGAACTCCACATCCAGCATCTTCACCTCCAAGATTGTCTGAGACCAGCCACCCGGACAGCTGCTGCAACAATTGGTTTGCATAACCAAAGAATTTTTGCTGTCAGAAAGCGTC
Source organism: Silurus meridionalis (assembly GCF_014805685.1). Taxonomy (NCBI): domain Eukaryota; kingdom Metazoa; phylum Chordata; class Actinopteri; order Siluriformes; family Siluridae; genus Silurus; species Silurus meridionalis. Next base: position 1,013,830 of record NC_060890.1, on the reverse strand, counting down.
TCAGTGAAGCTCATCTGCAGCTCGTCTTCCTCATCAGCGTATACGACAGAGCGTTCCAGTTCCTGCTGATATTCAGCAACTTCACACAGACATTAAAGAGGAGTGGACCAACATTCCACAGGCCACAATCAACAACCTGATCAACTCTATGTGAAGATGTTTTGCACTGCGTGAGGTAAATGGTGGTTACACCAGATACTGACTGGTTTTTGGACCCCCAATACAATAAAACTGCACATTTTAGAGTGCCATTTTACTGTGACCAGCCTAAAGCTCACTGGGCATTGATTTGAGCTCATGAAAAATGAGGGCAAAAACAAAAATGTTGCGTTTCTAAATTTGTATGTATGTATGTATGTATGTGTATCTATAAAACACAACTACGCACCATAAATCTGTAGTATAGATGATCAGAGTAACATGAATTTTCAGTACATTTTGTATTAAATACAGAATAAATGGGTTTTATGGTCTGATGTAAAACTGAGATATATCCTGATTGAAACAGGAAAGTAAATATCTGTTGTACTTACCGGTTTGTGTCACAACGATTTTGCATTCTGGACATCTGGTAACTAAAGTAAAATCAGTGGTACATTTTTATCAGTGGTGAATAAAAAGTGATTCAGATTTTTTTTAGTGTGATGTTCACACCTATACAATTTCCAGTTCTTAAACCAATTAAAGTAGGCCTCACTTCAGAGGTCTCTCTTTATAAAACCACTCTGAATGATTAGATACATGCAGTGTGATGAACAATTACAATTTTCAGCTTTTTTACAATTTCAGGGTTCGTGTTTGGTAACTTCCTCCTGCCAAATTCTGATAAGAAAAACACTTTTACTAGGACCAAATTTCCTTAAGTACTATGTGTGATTGTGACTGTGATTGGAGGCAGGTGTGTGTGAGGTCAGTAATCCTCTGAAAGTGAACATGAGTGAGACTGTAATGTCTGTGCATTGTGTATCTTTGTGGTTTGTATGCTGCGTTATGTTCTATGGATTAGTTTGCTGCTGATTCTCGTATTAAACTGACACGTGAGAATTCTATAAAACAAGTGGAAGGAGAGGAGGAAGATGTTGGCAGGGACGGCAGGGAAAAGAGAAGTGGAGGAGAGTGGAGGTTCAGGTTGGTACTTTAAATATTGGTACTATGACTGGTAAAGGGAGAGAGGGAGCTGATATGATGGAGAGGAGAAAGGTAGAGATGCTGTGTGTTCAGGAGACCAAGTGGAAAGGGAGTAAGAGCAGGAACATTGGAGGTGGATTTAAACAGTTTTATCATGGTGTGGATGGAAAGAGAAATGGTGTAGGGGTGATTCTGAAGGAAGAGTACAGTAAGAGTTTAGTGGAGGTGAAGAGAGTTTCTGATAGAGTGATGATCGTGAAGCTGGAAGTTGAAGGGATGATGATAAATGTCATCAGTGGTTATGCTCCACAAGTTGGCTGTGAGATGGAGGAAAAGGAAAGATTCTGGAGTGAATTAGATGAAGTGGTAGATGGTGTACATAGGAAAGAACGATTGGTGATTGGGGCAGACTTTAATGGGCATGTAGGTGAAGGGAACAGAGGTGATGAGGAGGTGATGGTAGGTATGGTTTTAAGGAGAGGAATGTGGAAGGGCAGATGGTGGTAGATTTTGCTAAAAGAATGAAAATAGCAGTAGTGAACACATTTTAAGAAGAAGTAGGAGCACAAGGTGACGTATAAGAGTGGAGGAAGGTGCACACAGGTGGACTATGTGCTATGCAGGAGATGCAACCTAAAGGAGATTGGAGACTGTAAGGTGTTGGCAGGGGACAGTGTAGCTAGACACCATCAGATGGTGGTCTGTAGGATGGTTTTGGAGGCGAAGAAGAAGAGGAGGAGAGTGAGGACTGAAAGAAGAATAAGATGGTGGAAACTGAAGGAGGAAGAGTGTAGTGTGAGGTTCAGGTAAGAGGTCAGACTGGAGCTCGGTGGTGGTGAAGAGGTGCTGGATGATTGGGAAACTACTGCAGGAGTGATGAGGGAGGCAGCTAGAAAAGTACTTGGTGTGACATCTGGAAATAAAGTGCAGGAGAGCTTAAGGAGAAAGAGGTTGGAGAAACAGGATTGGGATCGACAGAGTGATGAGAAAAGTAGGCAGGAGAACAAGGATATGCAGCAGCAGGTGAAGAGGGATGTGGTGAAAGCCAAGGAAAAGGCATATGAGGAGCTGTAGGAGAAGTTGGACACTAAGGAAGGAGAAAAGGATTTGTAGCGATTGGCCAGGCAGAGGGACCGAGCTGGGAAGGATGTGCTGCAAGTTCGAGCAATAAAGGATGGAGAGGGAAATGTGTTGACTAGTGAGGAGAGTGTGTTGAGAAGAGGAAGGGAGATTTTGAGCAGCTGATAAATTAGGAAAATGAGAGAGAAGAAAGAGAGAAGGTTGGATGGTGTGGAGATGGTGAAGCAGGAAGTGGATAGGATTAGTAAGGAGGAAGTGAGAGCAGCAAATAGAACAAGAGAGATGTGCAGACCTGCAGTAACTACAGGGGACTGAAGTTGATTAGTCGCTCTATGAAGTTATGGGAAAGAGTAGTGGAAGCCAGGCTGAGAGAAGAGGTGACCATCTGTGAACAACAGTATGGTTTCAGGCTGAGGAAGAGCACCACAGATGCATTATTTTCTTTAAGAATGTTGATGGAGAAGTATAGAGAAGATCAGAAGGAGTTGCATTGTGTATTTGTGGATTTAGAGAAAGCGTACGACAGGGTGGAGAGAGGAGTTGTGGTATTGTATATGGAAGTCTGGTGTGTCAGAGAAGTATGTGAGGGTGGTGGGTGGAGGTTGGACTGCATCAAGGAGCGGCTCTGAGGCCTGTTTGCAGTGGTGATGGACAGGTTGACGGTCGAGGTCAGACAGGAGTCTCCGTGGATGATGTTTGCGGATGATATTGTTATTTGTGGTGAGAGTAGGGAGCAGGTTGTAAAGAGCCTGGAGAGGTGGAGGTACACACTGGAGAGAAGGGGAATGAAAGTCAGTAGGAGTAAGACAGAGTACATGTGTGTGAATCAGAGAGAGGGCAGTGGAGGGGTGCGGTTGCAGGGAGAAGAGGTGGAGAAGGTGGAGGAGTTCAGGTACCTGGGGTCAACAGTGTAATTTAATGGAGAGTGTGTTAGAGAAGTGAAGAAAAGAGTGCAGGCAGGGTGGAGTGGGTGGAGAAGAGTGAGAGCAGGAGTGATTTGTGATAGAAGAGTATCTGTGAGAGTGAAAGTGAAAGTTTATAGGACTGTGGTGAGACCTGAGATGTTGTATGGTTTAGAGACAGTGGCATTGAGTAAAAGACAGGAGGTGGAGCTGGAGGTAGCAGAGCTGAAGATGTTGAGATGTTCATTGGGAGTGATGACGATGGACAGGATTAGAAATGAGTTTATTAGAGGGACAGCGCATGTAGGACGTTTTGGAGACAAGGTGAGGGAGGTGAGATTGAGATGGTTTGGACATGTGCAGAGGAGGGACATGGGGTATATCAGTAGGAGAATGCTGAGGATGGTATATATCTATCCTGATTAAAACAGGAAAGTAAATATCTGTTGTACTTACCGGTTTGTGTCACAAAGCTTTTGAATTCTGGACATCTGGTAACTAAATTAAAATCAGTGGACAAACACATTTACTGGGACCAAATGCCGCTAGAAATAAACTTTCTAATAACAGTGTATCTTTTGATGGACTTTCTGTCTCTTCATATGCAGCAGGAAAAGTATTTTCTTTACAGCACATGTAAATAACATTACTAGAATCGCCTTCTTTCAACTAGTTCATGCTTTTGCTACATCTAGATTAGACTATTGGTTACACTTTACTGTCTGGATGTTCTAGTAAGTGCATAAATAAACTCCAGTTAGACAGAATTCAGCATCAATAGCACTTTTCTAGAACCAGAATATATGACCACATTCAGAGAGATTTTCCCTGTTTTAATCATCCCCTCATATTAATTGGCTATATCACTCTATCTCCTCTCCACTAATATGCTGGTGTGTGGTGGGCGTTCTGGCGCAATATGGCTGCCGTTGCATCATCCAGGTGGATGCTGCACATTGGTGGTGGTTGAGGAGAATCCCCCTTGTAATGGGGGGATGTATGTAAAGCGCTTTGAGTGCTGCAGAAAAGCGCTATATAAATGTAACGAATTATTATTATTATTATTATTTATTCAATCTCCATTGACTCCTAATGAAATTTCACAGTAATTATAAAATACTTCTGCTGAAGTATACAGCACTGAATCGTCTTGCACCACAGTAACTAAGTGAGCTTTTAGTCCATTATGATCTGCCACGTTGATCCAGAAGTGCAGGTTATTTGTTGGTACCTCAACTAGTGAAGACTACAGCAGGCGGCAGAGATTTCTCTTAAAAAACCCCACAAATATGGAAACATTTAGTTTAGAACTAAACAAACACAGTATCAGTGTTCAAGTGTATGTTGCAAATATAATTTTTTATTTAAGCCTTTTGTGAATAGGTTTTCTTTGGTAAATGTTTGGTAATTTGTTTAGTTAGCCTTAATGCCTTAAAGCCTTTATGCTTTTAAAAAGCCCAAGTCAAAATTATTTACTCGAAAAACTCGCAAGTTCTCATTTGGAATCTAACTAACAGCAAGTTGTGGATTATCTTAAAATTTGCGGGAATCCACAGCAGGACCGGAAGTTTAGAAACAACAATTTAAACTATGTTTTTACTAACAAATTTTATACATTTTTTTTTAAATACATCATTGTTTAATACATTTTAAGTGATAAATAAACTAGTCACATTTTCTGTTTAGTTTGTGTCAAAAAGGCCCATTTTTCCTGCTTCTAACATTAACTTTGAGAACAAAATGTTCACTTGCTGCCTAATAAATATATACACCCACTAACAGGTGCCATGTTGAGGAGATAATCAGTGTTCTTCACTTCGCCTGTCAGTGGTCATTATGTTATGCCTGATTGGTGTATCTGAGTATACCTTAATATACAGTATATGTTTGCGTACCTTTTATTACTGCATAAATCCTTATGGCGCAATACAATTCAATATATTCATGGTCACTATCTTATTCTGATGACTTGCACTGAATAGAGTCAGTCAAGGTTGTATTGTCTGGAGAGTAGCTGCTGGTATCGAGCATTTAACTGATTTTCTGAATAATCATCAGTCATGGTGGAACAATATTTGGACTTAATAATCTTCATTTCCGAAAAAGCTGACTCATAAATAAGTGGAGCTACTTAGCTCGCTGGAGTTTTGACTGCAAATGCATGGTGAGTCGTGTGTTAGAAGATATCTCAAGCATGAGGCCCTGTTCCGTACATCAATTGTGTGGCAAATGCCATAGAAAGATGATAGACTAACATCTTACATTATTTTTGAACAGCCACATTTTATCCTGCAGCACTACAATGACCCCAAACATCTTCAACGTAGAGAACAAGGAGTCCTGATATTATTTTATGCCTGCACAGGACTTATTTTTAAATCCTGAACTCAACATCATTGAGTTTGTCTGGGGTTACATAAAGAGACAGAAGAGCCATGCTTAATTCTTTAAGCTGTTTCAAACAAACTTTAAAAACTCTAAACAAATGTACTTAGAAGAATTGATGCTGTTTGGATGATGATGCTGTTTGCTGGAAATAGTTCTCTCTGTGTGTGTGTGTGTGTGTGTGTGTGTGTGTGTGTGTGTGTGTGTGTGTAGGCTTAGACCTGATAATTGCTTTAGGCTGTTAAACAATGTCATCACAGTCAAGATGTAGAGGAGCACATTCAGACAAGTCAAAGCATCACGCTCTATAAAATAAAGCACATTTATAAAGTATTATTATTATGAATAAATAAATCATTTACACACGATTTACCACAAATCTGCTATAAACCACTTTTAAAGCCAAACACAGGGCTTCACCCTCTTGTCTTCATTATAGACTACATTCTCTGATTTGATGTAAAGAGATAACTTTGATCTAAGAGCTCAACTTTAAATAAAACTATTATTATTAACTATTAATTATTATATTATTTTGTATCTATATATAATGTGTATATACACTGGCGATCAAAATTAGAGAACAATTGAAGGAGTTTTTGTCCTGTTCTGTCTATACCAGGCTACCAGAACACATTTTCCACAAAATAACTAAGGCATTTAAAAATAAACATTATTTTGCAGAAAACACACTGATCAAAATTAGAGAACAACAATGACTGTAGCATGGAAAAAGATTACAACCTAATTTTCTGAAGGTTACAACAGTCAGCAATTAGTAGGAAGTGTCCAGGCCTCTGCTCTGAATGACTTCAGCACATCTGCAGCCACAGGACAGCACGAGTCTCTCACACTGCTCTGGTGGGATTTTGGTCCACTCTTCTTCCAGTCTCCTCCACAGTTCGGTGACTGTAGTGGGTTTCTTGGCCATAACTTTGTCACCAAGGATTTTCCAGAGGTTCTCTATTGGGTTGAGATCAGGACTCTGGACAGACCATGTCATTATTTCAATGTTTTCAGTATCAAGGAACTGCTTTACCTGTTTTGCTGTGTGACATGGAGCGTTGTCCTGCATGAACACTGCGGGCTGATTGGGTGATGAACGCAGGGAAGGAACCATATGTTGTTGAAGAAGGTTCTGATAAACATTTGCATTCACTCTGCCATGTAGCTGTATAAGAGGCCCAACTCCTGCTGCAGAAAACATGCCCCAAACCATGACACTTCCTCCTCCACTTTTCACTGACTTCTTTACACACTTTGGGTTCAGTCTTTCTCCACTTTGTCGCCGAACATAATGTTTCCCATCGGACCCAAATAAATTAAACTTGCTTTCATCACTGAAGTGAACTTTGGACCAGTTCTCCTCTGTCCACACAACATGCTCCTCAGCAAAGCTTAGTCTAGCCTTTTGATTCTTTCTGCTAATGAGAGGTTTGGTCACTGCAGAGTGGCTTTCAGTCCAAATGCTCTTAAACGTCGAGACAGTGCATGACGAGACAGATCCTTACCCTGTTCAGCGCTGAACTGGTAAACAATTTCAGGTATCTGAAAGTGTTCATTATTTTGATCAGTGTGTTTTCTGCAATATAATGTTTTTTTTTTAAATGCCTTAGTTATTTTGTGGAAAAGGTGTTCTGGTAGCATGATATAGACACGACAAAAACTCCTCCAACTGTTGAGCAGTGAAGATCACATTATTTCAGAATTGTTCAATTGTTTATAAATTGTTCTCTAATTTTGATCTCCAGTGTGTATGCATATATATATATATATATATATATATATATATATATATATATATATATATATATATATATATCTAATATAATTAATATATATATATATATATATATATATATATATATATATATATATATATATATATATATATATATATAAAATATATATTATATTATATAATATTTTGTGTGTATAAAAATACTTACCTTTCACATTAGTCACAAAGTTATAATGAAAGTAGATCGACCCTGCTGCACTTACACTCTCCAGGATCATCATCACTAATACATTGAGTAAAAAATCTGCAAAAACAGACATTACACATTTTTGCAGACTTCTATTACTGCTCTTATTGAGGTTATTAAACCTGCTACACTTCGTACCAGAATCTATCAGACATGTTACTTCCTTAACATGGGAGAATCACACACCTGTTTGACTAATCTGTTGCAGTGAGCAGGGAAAAGAATAAAATAATAGAGAGAAAGAAGCCTTGAAAGAGAGAGAAACACACAAAAACATGTAAAAAAAAAAAAAAAGAAAAGACACAACAAACAGGGCAAATAAGTACTACTTCAAGTGTTTCAGAAGAGGTAGGTCTTCATCTTTTGTTTGAAGATAGGCAGTTGAGACATCTGGGGGAAATTTATTTCACCACCTCTTACCATAAAAGATGGTAGGACCAAGATGTGAAGCAGCGTGGTGCAGTACAAGAAGTGATTAGAGATTTGTGGTAAGATGGTGTGGTGCAATTTTCCAACTAGTATACGAACAGGTGTACTCACTATTGTTGCCAGCTATTTAGACAATAATGGCTCTATGTTGACAGAGTTCAGTTAATCTGTACTGCTATACAAGCTGCACATTGACTCCTCTAAAAATATATCCAAGTTTCAATTCTATAGTATTGTCCCTTGAGAAGATAATAAAATTTCAAAGCAGTATTGTCCAAGTGGTGCTCCAAAAACAATCAATTCCACTCGGGAAGGTGCTGCTCTCATTTCTTGTAGTATTGGTCATAGTCTCAGAACAGCACTAGTTAACCAGTGACTATCCAGAGCCAAGGCCAGGAGCAGACAAACAGGCTAAATGGACTGTATGCTAGCTGCACAGAGTCGTCACTTGGGCTCCACAATACTTAGACTCTGACTTTTTTCCCAACACAAACTCAAAATGTAGAAATTCACAGAAAGTTTAAGTAACTTAATCAACATTAAAATGGATAAGACTGAGTGTACAGCCATCATCTCTGATATAAAGATAGGACTGTTGAATGTTAGATCTCTTACAGTGGGGAAAATAAGTATTTGACACATCAGCATTTTTTTTTAGCAGTAAGGGGATTTCTATGTGGGCTATTGACACAAAATTTTCACCAGATCAAGCCAAATATTGAATTCATACAAAGAAATCAGAACTTTTAAGTATGCAAGTTGAGTCATAATAAATACAGTGAAATGACACAGGGAATAAGTATTCAACACATGAAGATAAAAAGGTGCAAAATGGAATAGAAAGCCAGGAGATCACCTGAAATCTGTCAGTATTGAGAGTGAAACACTGCCCCCTAACAGTACTAGTTAATATCAGCTACTTTAGTCCTAATTGATGGGCTATAAAGGCTTCTCATTACCCAGGAGGCACACAGGAAAGACTTCATGATGGGTAAAAGCAAAGAACTCTCTCAGGATCTAATCTTATCGTTGAAAAGCATTTTGATGGGAATGGTTATAGGCGCATTTTCAGAATGCTGAATGTTCCTGTGAGCACTGGGGAGGCCATTATCCGGAAATGGAAAGAGCATCAGTTCATCATAACCCAGCCACGATCAGGTGCTCCACGTAAGATTCCTCTCCGAGGAGTCCAAAGAATAATCAGGAGAATTCGCCAAGAGCCAAGAACCACTCGGGCAGAACCTCAGGAAGACCTTGCATCAGCAGGTACCGTTGTTTCAAAGAAAACTATAAGCAATGCACTGAACCGCCATGGCATCCATGCACGCTCACCACACAAGACTCCATTGCTGAACAAAAATCATGTTGAGACTCGGTTAAAGTTTGCGAAAGAGCATTGGGAGAAGCCTGTGGATTATTGGGAGACTATAGTATGGTCAGATAAAAGCGAAATTAAATTTTTTGGCAGTCATTCTACACACCATGTTTGAAGAAGAAATGGCACTGCCCACCACCCCAAGAACACCATACCAACAGTTAAGTTTTAGTGTGGAAGCATCATGGTTTGGGGCTGCTTTTCAGCAAGGGGTACTGACAGACTTTATATTATTGAAGGCAGGATGAATAGAGAAATGTACCGGGACATTCTGGATAAAAATCTACCAGAAAGCTGAAAATGAAAAGAGGGTGGACATTTCAGCAAGACAATGATCCCAAACACAAGGCCAAGGAAACAATGAAGTGGTTCAAAAGAAAGAAAATCAAGTTGCTTGAATGGCCCAGTCAATCACCTGATTTAATCCCATAGAAAATCTATGGAGAGAACTGAAGATCAAAGTTCATAAAAGAGGCCCAAGGAACCTTCCTGTGTGGAAGAATGGGCCAGAATCACTCCTGAGCAATGCAGACGACTGGTCTCTCCATACAAGAGGTGTCTAGAAGCTGTAATCACCAACACCAAGGCTTTTCTACAAAGTATTAAATAAAGTGTGTTCAATACTTATTCCCTTTGTCATTTCACTTTATTTATTATGACTCAACTTGTATACTTAAATGTTCTGATTTCTTTGTATGAATTCAATATTTGGCTTGATGGCTACATCTGGTGGAAATTTTGTGTCAATAGCCCACTTAGAAATCCCCTTACTGATAAAAATGCTGATGTGTAAAAAAATATATTTTCCCCGCTGTATATCAAAAGCTGTTTATAAAGAAAATTATTAACAATGGGGAGTTAATGTATTGGGTTTTACAGGAAAGTGGATTAAACCTCTATCACAGGCTTGGCTTCCCACTACACCTTCGACTTTCTGGCACTGAGACCTGGATATGCCCACAGAACACTGCTACACCAGCTGCTCTGTCTTCTGCCTATGCTTTCTTTTACTCACCAAGAGAAACCAGTAGAGGTGGTGGTACAGGTCTACTTTTATCACAGAGATGGTGTTTCACACCTCTCCCTTTGTCTCATCTAACCATGTCTTCTTTTGATTTTCATGCAGTTTCAGTTACCTCTCCAATCAACCTTTTCATCATTGTCATCTACCGCCCTCCTGGTCCTCTTGGAGACTTCCTAGAAGAGATGGACACACTCCTCAGTACTTTCCCCTCTGACAGCACCCCTCTGACAGTTCTTGGTGACTTCAACCTCCCATCCGACAAACTTCAGTCATCTTGCCTCTTTTCTGAATACCTTCTCCTTGACATTTAACAGCTGCCCTCCAACACACAAGGGAGGAAATGTCCTGGACCTGGTTTTCACCCGTCCTACTCCATCTACAGACATGACTGCCACTCCACTTATATTCACTGATCATCACCTGGTTTCCTTTTTAATCACTCTTCCCATCAACCTAAAAATAATGTACATGTCTCTCTTATCCGTCCTAACCTTCACTCTATCTCTCCCTCCTCGGTAGCTTCCTGTACTCTTTCATCTCTTTCTGACCCTGACTCCTTTTCCTCTCTACCCTTTGACGTTGATACAGGCTCCTTCCTCTCATCTCTTTCCTCAACCATGGACCTCCTTTGCCCCTTGACTACAAAACCCAAGAAGACTTCTTGTCCCACACTGTGGATGTTAGACGTTTTGCGCAGCAATCGACGAGAACTCAGATCTGCAGAGAGGAAATTGAAAAAATCACAACTCGATGTAGACCTTGCATCTTACCGCGCACTCCTGACCAAATTTTCTTTGCAGGTGACTTCTGCCAAAACTGCCTTCTACAAGGAAAAATCTTGAGGCCTCTGCACAAAATCCTCGTAAGCTTCACAACATCTTCTCTTCACTACTCAACCCCCCTGCTGCACCTGCTTCATCCTCCCTGACTGCTAATGACTTTGCCTCCTTCTATGATGAGAAGATTAAGAGAATCTGCCAGACCTTTACTTCCTCCCCAACAATGACTACACAACACAGCCAACAATCCACTACGACTCTGTTAAGCTTCTCAACCTTAACAGAAGATGAGATACTACAAGTCATCCAATCTTGCAATCTCACCACCTGTCCTCTGGATCCAATCCCTTCAACTATGCTTCAGACCATCACACAAGATCTCCTGCCCTTCATCTTCACAATCATCAACGGGTCATTAACATCTGGCTTTGTACCAACTACCTTCAAGCAAGCAAGGGTCATTCCTATCTTAAAAAAACCTGCTCTAGATCCATCAGACATCAACAACTACAGACCGGTATCACTTCTCTCCTTTCTTTCTAAATCTCTGGAACGCACTGTTTTTAACCAACTGACTGTCTATCTCTCACAGAACAACCTCCATGATCCGAACCAGTCTGGGTTCAAAGCGGCACATTCCACAGAGACGGCCCTTTTGGCGGTTTCTAAAAAACTGCATGTTGCTCGGTCAGCCAAGCTGTCATCTGTACTTATCTTCCTGGACCTTTCTGCAGCATTTGACACAGAGCCTCGGTACCTGCGGAACAGCATTAAAATGGTTTGCTTCCTACCTGGAAGGTCGCTCATACCAGGAAACATGGAGGGGATCAACCCCAGCAAAACAGAACTGCTGGTCATCCCAGGTCACCAAATTCAGCCACTGCTCGTAACCTTGGGGTAACTATGGACAATGAACTGTCCTTCTTCCCAAATGTTGCTGATGTTGCTTGTTCTTGTCGATTTCGTCTCTATGCCATCCGAAGGATTCGACCATTTCTGTCCATACAGGCTTCCCAGGTGCTTTTTCTGTCTCTTATCATTTCAAGACTTGATTACTGCAACTCTCTGCTGGCAGGTGTTCCCCTGAACGCTATTCATCCACTGCAAATGATCCAAAACGCAGCTGCATGACTTGTGTTCAATCTGCCCAAGTTCTCCCACACCACCCCACTGCTGCTCCTTCACTGGCTTCCAGTAGCTGCACATATCAGATTCAAAACACTGATGCTTGCCTACAAGGCCAAAAATGGACCAGCAACATCTTACCTCAGTGACCTCATAACATCTCGCACTGCACCACGCTGTCTGAGATCCTCCAGCACTGCTCCACTGGTACCACCTTCTTTTAGAATGAGAGGTAAGTACACTTCAAGGCTCTTCTCTGTTCTGGCACCAAGGTGGAAATTAACTTCCCCTAGATGTACGCACAGCAGAGTCCCTGACTATCCTCAAGCAACGACTGAAGACCTACCTCTTCCTGAAATACTTAAATTAGCACTTTCCAAGTTTGCTTTGTAGAATTCAAGAGTTATATTTATATTAAGTTTGTAATCTTGTATATCAGTGTAGATTTATTCATTACTAGCGACTCAAAGCACTTTTGTACGTCGCTCTGAATAAATAAATGCCGCAAATGTAAATGTAAATGTAAACCGAACGAATATGTTGCATTAAATGAAGAGAGTCCTCCTGGCTATAGTTATATGCACCAGCACCGTCTAAATGGCAGAGAAGGCGGTGTTGCAGCTATTTATAATAATAATCTAAGTGCCACATGTCCCTTTAACAGAATTTTGTGGGTGTCAAAGTGTGATGAACATTTATGATATAAATGCTAAAGAAAACAGCATCCTGGACAATTCTACAACAGCTTAAACAAATAAAAAGCAGATAATTTCCTTTGTTACTGGCCAACACACCAAGTCTGTATGTAAAATTTGTGTTTTAAGAATGAGAGTCCAGCTAAATTTTAACTAAGTATATACAGCAGGGAAAATAAGTATTTGACACATCAGCATTTTTATTAGTAAGGGGATATCTAAGTGGGCTCTTGACACAAAATTTCCACCAGATGTAACCATCAAGCCAAAAATTGAATTCCTACAAAGAAATCAGAACATTTAAGTATACAAGTTGAGTCATAATAAATAAAGTGAAATGACACGTAAAGTATTGAACACACTTTATTTAATACTTTGTAGAAAAGCCTTTGTTTTTGGTGATTACAGCTTCTAGACGCCTCTTGTATGGAGAGACCAGTCGTCTGCATTGCTCAGGAGTGATTCTGGCCCATTCTTCCACACAAATGGTCTTTAAATCTTAAAGGTTTCTTGAGCCTCTTTTATGAACTTTGATCTTCAGTTCTTTCCATAGATTTTCTATGGGATTTAGGTCAGGTGATTGACTGGGCCATTCAAGCAACTTGATTTTCTTTCTTTGAAACCAATTCATTGTTTCCTTGGCCTTGTGTTTGAGATCATTTTCCTGCTGAAATGGCCACCCTCTTTTCATTTTCAGCTTCTTGGTAGATGGCAGCAGATTTATATCCAGAATGTCCCGAAACATTTCTCCATTTATCCTGCCTTCAATAATATGAAGTCTGCCAGTACCCCTTGCTGAAAAGCAACCCCAAACCACGATGCTTCCACCCCCAAACTTAACTGTTGGTATGGTGTTCTTGGGGTGGTGGGCAGTGCCATTTCTTCTTCAAACATGGTGTGTAGAATGACTGCCAAAAAGTTAAATTTCACTTTCATCTGACCATATTATAGTCTCCCAATAATCCACAGGCTTCTCCAAATGCTCTCTCAAACTTTAACCGAGCCTCAGCATGCTTTTTGTTCAGCAATGGAGTCTTGCGTGGTGAGCGTGCATGGATGCCATGGTGGTTCAGTGCATTGCTTATAGTTTTCTTTGAAACAACAGTACCTGCTGATGCAAGGTCTTCCTGAAGTTCTGCCCGAGTGATTCTTGGCTCTTGGCGAACTCTCCTGATTTTTCTTTGGACTCTTCGGACAGGGATCTTACGTTGAGCACCTGATCGTGCCCGGTTTATGATGAACTGATGCTCTTTCCATTTCCGTATAATGGCCCCCACAGTGCTCACAGGAACATTTTAGCATTCTGGAAATGCGTCTATAACCATTCCCATCAAAATGCTTTTCAACGATAAGATTATGAAGATCTTGAGAGAGTTCTTTGCTTTTACCCATCATGAAGTCTTTCCTGTGTGCCTCCTGGGTAAAGAGAAGCCTTTATAGCCCATCAATTAGGACTAAAGCAGCTGATATCAATTAGTACTGATAGGGGGCAGGGTTTCTCGCTCAATACTGACAGATTTCAGGCGATCTCGTGGCTTTCTATGCCATTTTGCACCTTGTTATCTTTCCTTGGTATACTTTTTCCCTGTGTCATTTCACTTTATTTATTGGGACTCAACTTGTATATTTAAAAGTTCTGATTTCTTTGTATGAATTCAATATTTGGCTTGATGGCTACATCTGGTGGAAATTTTGTGTCAATACCCCACTTAGAAATCCCCTTACTGATAAAAATGCTGATGTGTCAAATACTTATTTTCCCCACTGTAGATTTCTAAATAAGGTAATGTTTGTGGAAGGTTGTAACTTAATGAAGCAAACGCGTGAACAAATGCAAGTGTGGAAACCAAAACAAACACATAATATAACTGAAAAGAAACGCACAACTGAAACAAAACATAATACAATAACAGGACCTGTATGTGGGCAAAAACAGACCACATGGAGAAACAAACGAGATAAATATGTGCATTTAAATACAAGTGTTAATTACCAGTGAACATGAAACATGTTCACAAAACACACATGACCCTGTGCGTGAGGTGCGGTGGCTTATAGAAAATATTAAATAATATGTTTATATATACACAATCCACAAAATGTATTATAAGATTTATAACTTTAGAAAAATAATACGATCAAATAAAGTAGTACATGATTTACTTACTCTGCCTTTTGCACATAACAAGGAGGCCAAAAACACTACATGGCAAGAGCGGAAATAAAACAAAACAGATGTTTTCTGAAAAACAGAGAACATTAATTACACTGAAATAAAACTTTTGATAAGATTAAATTTAAAGTTATATGTACAACCCCAATTAAAAAGAAATTGGGACACTGTGTAAAATGTAAATAAAAACACAATGCAATAATTTGCAAATAAATATAAACCAATATTCCATTCCCAAAAAAAACAACACCTATTAAATGTTTAAACTAAGAATATATAAAATCTTAAGGAAAAAAAGGCCAAGCTGAATTTGATGGCTGCAACACATCTCAAAAAAGTTGGGAGGTGTTTCCCACTGTATAGCAGTGTAGCGTCTTCTGTCTGAATATATCTGGGAACTGAGGAGACCAGGAAAGTAGTCTCCAAAGTTTTGAGAGAGGAATGTTGTCCTATATGTGTCTGATACAGGATTCTAGCTGCTCAACAGTTCTGGGTGTTCTTTGTTAAGTTCTTTTCCTTTGTTCTTTGTTTTTCATTTTATGATGGTCCATATGTTTTCAAATGGTGAAAGGTCTAGAGTGCATACAGACCAGTTCAGCAGGAGGACTCTTGTACTACACAATCATGCTATTGTAATAGATGCAGTATGCAGTTAGTATTGTGTTGCTCAAATATGTTGATCAAGACCTTCCCTGAAAAAGACGTTTTCTGGAGGGAAGTATTTGTTGCTCTAAAACCTGTATAAAGCGTTCAGCATTGATGGAGCCTTTCCAAATGTACAAGCTGCCCATTATACAGGCACTAATGCACTTCCATGCAATTAATAGTGTTTTTTTGAACTGAGCGCTGATATTAGTTATTAGTTGCAAATGTTTCTCCAACTATTAATTAATTTTAATAGCACTTACATTTCCAGACTTTTGTTGCCCCAAAACAACATTGTAAAAATGTGAGCAGCCATCAAATAAAAAATTACATATTTTCTTTCGTAAATGGTACATTTCCTCAGTTTTAACATTTGGCATGATTTATATGATCTATTGTGAATAAAATATGGGTTTCTAAGATTTTAAAAATGTTGCATTCTGTTTTTATTTACATTTTAAAAAGTATTTCAACTTTTTTTGGAATTAGGGTGTTATTTTTGATTGTAATGATGCTGATGCTGATGATTATATTCTTCACTGTAAACATGCTAGAGACTTCACATACACAACTAAAACTGAATTAAAACAAATTCTAGGGTGGGCAAGTTAGTAGGTTTAGGAAATGAGGGGAAATAAATCGTCTCTAGGTTACGTATGTAACCCTAGTTCCCTGAGGGAACGAGACGCTGCGTCGAAACGCTTTGGGAACGCGCCTGAGTGTTCACGCTCTGAAATAATGTGTGTAATCAGTCGTACTGACGCTGGCCGTCACGGTGAGGTGGCGTCACGACCAGGAGTATAAAGCGCATATAAGAGAGGACAGCGGCAGCTTCTGCAAGGGAGAAGGAAGCGCTGCAGGGACGCCGGCAGTGTGGCATAGAGACGCAGCGTCTCGTTCCCTCAGGGAACTAGGGTTACATACATAACCTAGAGACGTTCCCTTTCAGGAACTCGAGCTGCGTCGAAACGCTTTGGGAACGAGTGTCCAATCACGCCAAACTGACCAGTCCCTGCCTAGTGTGTGTCTGTCACCACAGCTAGAGAAGGACTGAGGGGCCAAGAGTGGCACTGCGGTCTAGGTTATAGAACCGCACAAAAGGCCAGTGGGGTGGACCAACCCGCAGCACTACACAGGTCTCGGGTGAACTCCAGAGGACCGAGACTCTGAGGCAGCCACACTCCGGGTGGAGAGAGCTCTGACCCCGAATGGAGCAGGGAGACCAGAGGACCCATAAGATGTGATCGCACCAACAGTGCACCTGCTCAGAGCCTGCTTAACAGCAATAAAGGCGTCTCTTGGGAGGGCTGTCGCAGACGAGCAGCTGATAGGTCCCTCTCCAAGGGCCCGTCCCGTGGACGTAGGTGTCCAGTGCGCGCACTGGACAAGGCCGGTTGTGGGACAACCGAAGGCACCTAGGGGATGTAGTCCCCTGTACAGGGGTACAGGAAGGCACCAGCCATACCTGGGGTAAACTCCAGGAAAGGAGCACCGACAGCGCCTCCCCTACCTTTTGAGAGAGCAGATGGCCAACAAGAACGAGGTCTTGATTGAAAGGTGCATCCAAGATGCCTCGGCTAAGGCTCAAAGGGGGGTTCAGAAAGAGCCCCCAAATGATGGCCAGGTCCCACCTAGGCACTCCATGTCACACCGGGGGCATCAGCCTCCGGGTGCCGTGGAGAAAACGCGTTACCATCGGGCCTCGCCCAGAGATGGCCCAGGCCACGGGGGCACGATAGACCGAAATGGCAGACGCGTAGACTTTTCAGGGTGGACAGAGCCAACCCCTGGCCACCGTCCCTGGAGGAAATCCAGCACTGACCAACAGGGCAGTGGACTGGATCCAGCTGGTGGCGCTCACACCACGAGCAGAACAGCTGCCACCTGGCGGCATACAACCTCCTCGTGGAGGGAGCTCTGGGGCGGAGAATGGTCTCTACCACCTCGGAGGAGAGACCAGAACCTCGGAGCTGTGCCCCCTCAGGGGCCACATCCTCCACAGCTCTGGGCGGGGGTGAAATATGGCACCCCCTAACCGGTAAAGGAGACCCCTCCTCAGAGGAATCCTCTACGGAGGATGCTCGAGGAGAGCCACCATGTCTGCGAAACATAGTTTGCGCGGCCACCATGGCGCTACCAGGAGGAGACTGACTCCGTCCCAGTGAACCCTCTCCAGAACTCCTGGAAGCAGCGCAACAGGGGAAGCGTACAGACGCAGCCTCGGCCAAGCCTGAGATATGCTGCCATTCCCCGGGTCTCAACACCCGCCTCGACAGGGTGTCTGCTGCCTCGTTCAACCAGCCCGGGATGTAAACCGCCCTCAATGAGAGGAGCTTCCCCTGGGCCCAAAGGAGGATCTGGTGCGCCAGCCTGCACAGGGGGTGCGAACGCAGATCTCCTAGACGGTTGACGTAGCCATGATCGCTCCCTGCCCCGTGAGGGACGCATCCGCCGTTAGCATTAAGCGACGACCGGGGACTCCCAGCACAGGGCCTGGAGATAAGAGCCGGGGATCGCTTCAACATCTAAGGCACGTAGGCATCGCCGCGTGACCTTGATAGTGCGGAGGGGTTACCCCTCCATGAGAACCCGCGGGTCCTGAGCCACCACTGAAGGGGTCTCATGCACAGCGGCCAAGTGGAATCGCACTGGACGCAGCTGCCCTAAGCCCTAGCAGTGTCTGGAACTGCTCGACAGTGAGAGGCCGCCCTTCTCTGATCTTCCTGAGGGCCGTAAGGATGGCTACAATGTGGGCAGGGGAAAGCTGCGCACACAAAGTAGTCGAATCCCGAATGACACCGAGATAGGTGGTTCTCAGTAATGGAGAAAGCACACTCTTCCTGGCATTTAGCCGAAAAACCCCAACGCCTTCACGTGGGCGAGAACGACAAGTCAATGCCGGACCGCCAAAAGCACAGAATGGGCTTGGATCAACCTTTCGTTGAAGTAGTTGGGGATGCGGATGCCCTGAGACCTCAGGGGAACTAGAGTCGCATCCACATATTTCATGAAGGTTCGGGGTGAACGGGCAAGGTCAAACGGAAGAACCTGGATTGGTAAGCTTCGGCCCCGAAGCGAACCTCAAGAACTTTCTGCGAGAAGGTAGGACGGATACAAGAAAGTACGCATACTTTAGACCTACCGTGACAAACCAGTCCTCGGATCTGATTTGAAGCACGACCTGCTTGAGGGTCAGCATCTTGAACCCAAGTCTCATGAGAGCGGTCCAGCTGACGTAGATCTAAGATAGGACGTAACCCTCCGTGTACCCTAGGAACTATGAAGTCCCAGGTGTATAACCCGGACTCTCATGCTGATAAAGGGACCACCTCGATGGCCCCCTCCTCAGGAGAGAATTTACTTCCTGTTCCATGACCAGAGCCTGCCGGCTTCCCACCAGGGTGAGAAGAACCCCGTAAAAATGGGGCGGAGGAGACCCGAACTGAATCGAATAGCCTCACTCCACAGTACGCATCTGGAAGAGCTTGCCAAGCTGCCGGAAAGCGCCTCAGGGGTACCAGTCTCTCGAGACTGACCTCCGGTCCAGAGCCAAGGGAGCACCCTGAGACGGCTCTAGGGGAGGCGAGAGCTCCGGGACCACAACGATGCCGGGTGGAGACCACGAAAAGAGCTCGCCGGAGCTGGCCGTGCCCTGAAGCACCGAGGGTGGCAGGGTTAACGGATCAGGTCTCTGAGGGGGCCGGAACAAGGCGGGCACCGGATAAAGTGGTGTGGCACGCCCCTTCACGGCCAGATCCCAAGTTTTTTTTTTTTTTTTTTTAGTAATGTATTTATTTATTTATTTATCTATTTAGGGGAGGCGAGATCTCCAGGACCACAACGAGATAGCTCGCAAGCGTCTCTCCAACCCGCAGCATCACCCCATACCCTCTTTTTTTTTTTTTTTTTTTTTTTTGGTTGTTTTTCAATACAATGCCGAAAGGGGCCGAAGGGGCCATGCCCATGACCATGACACTTAGTGTACAGGTCTGGAAAGGACGGGAAAATCCCGACATGAAGGTTGCAACCTGGTGTCAGAAAAAGGCTACATATACATAAAAATGTATCATTATCAGTATTATCATTATATACATTGCTACGAGGAGTGAGAGAACCCCACTCGAGGAGTGCTCTTCGGGAGCGGAGCGATCGCTCAAAAAATGAGCACAATGAGCGCGGCGCAATATGCGCAGATCATGCACAGAATGTGCAAAGAACTGAGCCGAAAAATGCGCAGAATGTGCGCAGCCGCATCCCTCGGGAAGCGACATAGCTCCGCCCCTAACTCCATAGCTTTATGAGCCTAGCTCGCAAAGCGCCGCCCCCTTTCCAAACAAAGAGAGGCGGAGCCTACGCTCTCGCCACAGAGGAAGAATCCGCCGAAAGGCGTGCTTCCGATTATTTATTTTCCAATTACTTTAATCATTTTATCTTAATACGAGGAGTGAGAGCAGATCGCGCGCGTCACCATGAGCGCGGCGCAATATGCGCAGATCATGTACAGAATGTGCAGAGAAACTGAGCAGAAGAATGCGCAGAATGTGCGCAGCCGCATCCCTTTAGGAAGCGACATAGCTCCGCCCCCAACTCCAAAGCTCTATGAGCCTAGCTCGCAAAGCGCCCCCTCCTCCTCAGAGAAAGAGAGGCGGAGCCAATGCCCTCGTCGCGGGAGGAAGAATCCGCTGAAAGGCTTGCTTCGAGCCTGCAAGCGAGTGCTGGACCAAGCAGGTGAGGTTGGAGAAAGGGGCAAGCCCGTCTCGAAACCCTCTGCGAGGTCCATGCGAGCACAGGAACTGCCGCGCCGCTTCGCCTCAGCGAGAGCGGGGCAGAACCCGAGACGCGAGCTCTCTCCTTGGAGAGAGCCGCTCGGGAGCGGAGTGAAGTCAAAGACATGCAGCCGGATCTCTCGAGAACCGACTAGCGTGCTCCGCTCCTGGGAAATACATAGATCTCCCTTTTTTTTTTTTTTGACAAACAATCTGACAGACAACACACCACACAGAGCGCTTCCTGAACAACAGAAGCTGCCGCTGTCCTCTCTCATATGCACTTTATACTCCTGGTCGTGACGTCACCTCACCGGTGACGGCCAGCGTCCAATTTTTGACTAATTACACACATTATTTCAGAGCGTGAACACTCAGGCGCGTTCCCAAAGCGTTTCGATGCAGCTCGAGTTCCTGAAAGGGAAATAAAAATATATCAAAGAATTCAAAATATCTTCAATATACACAAAATAGCCATTAGAATAATAAAGGTTTGAAAAGGGCACATTTAATAAAAAAGGACACATCAATCAACGTGAAACTTTGAAAAAAAAAACACACCTCAGAAATCTGTACTTACCTTTAATATGGACTCCATATATAACAGCAATGACATATATTTGTAGGAGATTGCTGAATTCTGTACTTATGTAACTCCTAGATGGTACTTTTCGGGGATTATTTTTTCTGCATTCTGTATTGAGAATAAAAGATTATGAAAAGGTAAATTCAGAGGTTTTCTGATTAATGCAATACACTTTTAAAGTGTCCTTTTAAGAGAAATTCTTGAAGCTCGACACAAAACACTAAAGAATCCATATCACTGGACTCTCGTAAAAACGTTGACAATGACAGGAAGTGGCAGTAATTTTGTGCATGTGCAAAAATCGGAGTTTTCACTCATACAGTACAAATCGTGTTTCCGGTACGGATCGAGCAGCCACAGTGACACTGCACTCAAAATGCGAGGTGGAGACTAAACAAATTTGCTACTTAAAATGTTCAAAATTGCACATAAGAGGGACATTTTAACTTTGTTCCACATGAAAAAAGGCTTACATTCTAAAGATTACATAGCCATGTACCGAAACGGTTTGGTACAAACAAGTGTACCATTACACCCCTTATTGCATATATACACTACATACATAAACACATATATACACTATATTTCCAAAAGTATTGGGGCAATTAAATTGTACATGACATCTTTAGATGCTTTAGAAAATTTTGCATTCACTTGAACTTGGAAACCCAAACCTGCACCAGCATGGCAATGCCCCTATGCACAAATGGTTTACATGCTTTGGAGAGGAAAATCTTGAGGTTCCTGCTATAGAGCTCTGATCTCATCCCTACCGAACACCTTTGGGATGAATGTGAACGCTGACTGCACCCCAGGTCTCCTCAACTACATCAGTACCTGCCTTTCATAACACCCTTGTGGCTGATGAACACAAATTTCCATAAGCACAATCCAGAAATATCGTGGAACATCTTCCCAGAAGAGTGGAAGAAATTATAAGAGCAAATTGGGACTAAATGTGAAATCAATGCTCAAAAATCACATACTGTACTTATGACCAGGTGACCCAATAGTTTTGGAAATAGTGTATGTATATTTGTATGTATGTATGTACTGTATATGTACAGTGAGGAAAATAAGTATTTGAACACTCTGCTATTTTGCAAGTTCTCCCACTTAGAAATCATGGAAGGGTCTGAAATTGTCATCATAGGTGCATGTCCACTGTGAGAGACATAATCTAAAAAAAAATCCAGAAATCACAATATATGATTTTTAAACTATTTATTTGTATGATACAGCTGCAAATACGTATTTGAACAGCTGTCTATCAGCTAGAATTCTGACCCTTAAAGACCTGTTAGTCTGCCTTTAAAATGTTCACCTCTACTACATTTATTATCCTAAATTAGATGCACCTGTTTGAGGTCGTTAGCTGCCAAAGAGACCTCAAAGACCTCAAAGAGAAAAAGACCAAAGAGCTGTCCAAAAACACTAGAGACAAAATTGTACACCTCCACAAGGCTGGAAAGGGCTACAGGGAAATTGCCAAGCAGTTTGGTGAAAAAAGGTCCACTGTTGGAGCAATCATTAGAAAATGGAAGAAGCTAAACATGACTGTCAATCTCCCTCAGACTGGGGCTCCATGCAAGATCTCACCTTGTGGGGTCTCAATGATCCTAAGGAATGTGAGAAATCAGCCCAGAACTACACGGGAGGAGCTGGTCAATGACCTGAAAAGAGCTGGGACCACCGTTTCCAAGTTTACTGTTGGTAATACACTAAGACATCATGGTTTGAAATCATGCATGGCACGGAAGGTTCCCCTGCTTAAACCAGCACATGTCCAGGCACGTCTTAAGTTTGCCAATGACCATTTGGATGATCCAGAGGAGTCATGGGAGAAAGTCATGTGGTCAGATGAGACCAAAATAGAACTTTTGGGTCATAATTCCACTAAACGTGTTTGGAGGAAGAAGAATGATGAGTACCATCCCAAGAACACCATCCCTACTGTGAAGCATGGGGGTGGTAGCATCATGCTTTGGGGGTGTTTTTCTGCACATGGGGCGACTGCACTGTATTAAGGAGAGGATGACCGGGGCCATGTATTGCGAGATTTTGGGGAACAACCTCCTTCCCTCAGTTAGAGCATTGAAGATGGGTCGAGGCTGGGTCTTCCAACATGACAAGGACCCGAAGCACACAGCCAGGATAACCAAGGAGTGGCTCTGTAAGAAGCATATCAAGGTTCTGGCGTGGCCTAGCCAGTCTCCAGACTTAAACCCAATAGAGAATCTTTGGAGGGAGCTCAAACTCCGTGTTTCTCAGCGACAGGCCAGAAACCTGACTGATTTAGAGAAGATCTGTGTGGAGGAGTGGGCCAAAATCCCTCCTGCAGTGGTGAAGAACTACAGGAAACGTTTGACCTCTGTAATTGCAAACAAAGGCTCCTGTACCAAATATTAACATCGACTTTCTCAGGTGTTCAAATACTTATTTGCAGCTGCATCATACAAATAAATAGTTACAAATTTTGTGATTTCTGGATTTTCTTTTTAGATTATAGTCTCACAGTGGACATGCACCTACAATGACAATTTCAGACCCTCCATGATTTCTAAGTGGGAGAATACTTATTCAAATACTTATTTTCCTCACTGTATGTATATATATATATATATATATATATATATATATATATATATATATATATATATATATATATGTGTGTGTGTGTGTGTGTGTGTGTGTGTGTGTGTGACAGAGTTCCTGGTTCATGCTGATTTATAATTAAAATTTTCTGTAATTATTATTATAGATATTAATTGTTGTATTTACATTTCAGTATTATATGGTAGACTAAGAGACGGGAGGTGGAGGTGGAGGTAGCAGGGCTAAAGATGTTGAGATGTTCGTTGGGAGTGACGATGATGGACAGTATTAGAAACAAGTTTATTTGAGGGACGTTTTGAAAACAAGGTGAGGGAGGTTTGATTGAGATGGTTTGGACATGTGCAGAGGAGAGACATGGGGTATATCAGTAGGAGAATGCTGAAGATGGTGCCACCATGAAGAAGGAAAAGAGGAAGACCAGGGAGGAGGTTTATGGATGTGGTGAAGGAAGACATGCAGGTAGTTGGTTTGAAAGAGGGCAAGATGTAAAAGGACAGGGGGGTATGGAGACAGATGATCTGATGTGGTGACCCCTAACAGGAGCAGTCAAAAGAAGAAGAAGAAGATATGATATTTACCCAAATATCTGGAATCACAAGATAGTGCCATTTTTCCAGTGCACTTATTCCAAGGATTCTCTGTAACTGTAAAGTAATAATATGAACATACTTCGCATTATATCATACATTTTCCTGTGAATCCACACAGGACTGAATTATTTATTAGTTCTGAAGTAAATTAAATATATTTGATATACAGTACTGAATAAACATGAAAAAAAACCCTGTGGAATATGCCTTAGAAAAGAATGGAAATTAAACAAAAGAAAGGAGGTGGTAAGTCTGTCTAAGTACGATGGAAAATATTACACTTTTATATAACATTTGATATTTCATTCCAAGACAACAATTGATTTATAAATTGTTTACAACATATTTCGTTGCATTTCGGAAACTAACATACTCTCTCGATCACTCTCACACACCTACAATATAAAAATTGTTTTATATAACAAAAAAGAGCTGAACACCTACCTACTGCAATAACATGCCGAAAAATCAGAATGAACCACAGTAAACAAAATATCAGAATGAACGTTTTCCCTGAGGTGCGTTCTGTATGCCAGAACCTGGTAATAACAGCTGGACAACACACAAAAATGTTAAAATATATTACACAAATACACTACTTTATACACAAAAAGATCAAAAGCTTTGCTTAGAGAAATTTCTCTGTAGAATTTCGAATGTTTCTCTTTTCACTTTATATTTATATAAGCAGGAAATAAGATCTTGAAGGCAGTAATGGTGTAATGGTTTGATGTTTACTCACGAAAATAAGCGACAAAAGATATCACAGCATATTGTAGTAGAACTGCCAAACGTTTATATACTTTGTGGACATAACCTGCAAATTAATAAGGACACAGTGTGTAGTGATTAGATCAGTGTTACCTAAATCCTACATATAGTTTATATTTTAATTAATTCCAAAGAAAACCTGAATAACCTAAGGAAATTTAATTAACACTTTACTGGAGGAGTGTCCGAGAACCACCAGCCACGCCTCCCTCCTACTAATCTGTTCCCTATTTACATTCCCCTTTATAAGGCCCCAAAACCTCTTCTATCTTTTCTGGTGGTATATGTGAGTCTACAGAGCAGTTCAGAGTGAGTTCTTCACCCGCATACGCAGATATAACGTGGGCTCCAGACACAATCAAGAGCTCTGAAATGAATTTTATTTATTTTAATTATTTTTATTTATTTATACGATGTATTTTTTTTACAAAATATTAATTGAATCAGGTGAAAAATGTACCCACCAAACTCTATTATTTCAATCAGAGTTTCATTAGAGTGCTGGTTTGTGTGAACGACACACTTATAAACTCCTGCATCTTCCCGAGTTACATTTGTAAGCAGTAGAGAGAAGTTTCCATGAGCAACCTTCTCAGAGAAGAAATGAGCTCTTTCATGATAACGCTGGTTCTGAGACTCTGGTTGACTTTCTCCATTCTGCCACAAGTGCACTAGAGATCCGGAGTCAATTCTTTTCCACTCCACTTTCAGTTCTTCCACTGGTAGAGGAGTTTCTACAAAACAGGGCAACATCACTGAGTCTCCCAGCTGGACAGTGGGAGAACCAGATGGACCCTGGACACGGAAACCTAAAGAGAATAAAAAACAAACTTCTAAACCTCAAGTTTAAACTCTAACCTGCACTCAGCCTCTCCCTCCTACTAATCACCAACACCTGTTCCCTATTTACATTCCCCTTTATAAGGCCCGTTTCCCCTCACTCACTGTCCCCTCTACATGTTACTTCATAGATCTCCACAAACTACCTAATGCTCTGTGTGCGTTCTGGTTCCTGGCTCAGCTTCGCTGGAAGCACCCTGTTTCGTGTATCAAGGAAAAAAAATCCCTTTCTACTTTAATTCCGGTTTCTGACACATGGTCTATTTGTGACAAGGAGAGATGGCTAAACTGCTAATTCACCTCATGGTGGCTGGGTGAAGTTTAAAAAAAAAAAAGGTGGACCTGGGATTGATATTCTAATTATTTTAAATGCAGCATGCCTTTTTGTTTGAGTATTTCTATTAAAATATAAATAAATAAATATAAAAAAGGCAAATTTAAAACCTTCAACGCAACACACATTTATTCACAACGTCCGATTTTTTTTCTTTTTTTATTAACTCTAAAATTACTTTTAATCTTTGAAAAACATCTGTTTTCCTGATGCACTGACTCTCAAATTGAGCACCAAAATTCAATGCAATTAAGTTGTGATTAATCAGTTAACTCATGACAATCATGCGATTAATCACAATTAAACATTTTAATCGATTGACAGCCCTAATATATATTTTTTAAGCGATATACTCAATGACCACTAAACATTTTTACTTTTCATGGTGTTTTCTTATTTTTGCATTTATTCATTTTACAAACAGATTTTTTTGTTCACCACCACGACTAATAATTAAATCATACCTTTAAATAGTTTCAGATGGTCAGCAATCCAAAATAGGAAAAGGATCCTAACAAAATTAAGTGCTGAACAAGTTGCTGCTTCATTAATAGACCCTGGAGGAAAAATCAGATCATTCATGAATTAATGTAGTGCAGTTGATAAAAATCTCACAACCCACTGGGTTTAAAATACACAATTATTTACACAATTCTGGTATAAACTGTTCAGGATTTTAAATATTAGAGGGAGTTAAATTATTTTTTATTCAGGTATCCTCTAGTCCTAAATGATACTTATGAGCATGTTCTCTGTTTCTATCAGAGGCAGAAGGGATACAAGTGGGAGGGGTGAGAGAGAGAGAGAGAGAGAGAGAGAGAGAGGTGGATGGATAGTTAGGCAGAACTGTGTGTGTGTTTGTCCCTGACTCAACCATCCACCGATTTTGGGAACAAATTGACCAGCATTTTGGCTTTTATTGAGGGAAATGTGTTCTGATAAGTCTTGTAATACTGGTGCACGGTGAGGGATTTTGCATGCCTTTGGCTTGGGAGGTTTTTCTGGTGCCATCAGCATAAGTTCTCAGTTTAAACTGTCTAGTGATGTTGCATCAAAGATTAGGGTTAGGGTGTAAATCCAGCCTCTGTGACCAACACTTCACACCACATATGTGGAACAAGTGCTGTCCTGTGTGCTGCTGAATAATGTGTGACAGCCATTTTGCTAAATTTGTGAATAATATGATAGTTGAAAAAACAAAAACTTACCCTCAGTAACACCCCAAAGGATGAAGACAATGAACATAATGATATTAGGACAAAGGACAAATGCACACTGTATAACATGGGCTCTATCTACAAAGAAACAAATGCAAAGAAGATTTGTATGAAGTTTACTTTATTGAATTGAATTTAAACCTTAACACATTATTAAAGTGATAGAAAGACTCACCTTTCTTATGGAAAGCTGTATAAGAGAGGATTCCTAGGATAAGTCCAAATACAAACCCAAGTACACACAAAACAAAAATCCATATATGCTTAGAGGAAAAACCTGCATGGGACAAACACCAGAGTTATTAAACCACTACAAGACTGTAATCTTTGTTATGAAATAAAGAGCATCTATTTACTTTTTTAATTATAGTAAACTTCAACAACCTACAGAACAAATTAACATGTGTCTCAATCACTGATATTTTTAGGAACCTATTAATGATGCAAATATAAAAACCAACTGTTTTGTTTTTCCAATCCATTTCTCTGTCAGCATGCTGTAGATTTAAAATTAAGGGAATGATATCGCACAATGATGAATGTGTTTCAAGAAATCTCTACCTTTCCTACATCTTTACCTGTTTTGTGTCTATAAAACACAACAACTTACCGAGCTGCTGCACCTCCACTGTTGTTTTATCTGATAATGTCCCAGAAATCGCTGAACAGATGTACAGTCCTTTGTCCTCAAATCGAACATCCTTCAGTCTCATTGAGAAGTTTCCTTTGTTTCTGTCTTCAGTGCTGAAGAATTCTACTCTGCCCTTAAATCTCCCATGTGTTGATCCTGTCAGAATGTCACCCTCCTGATAGAGCAGCAGTAAGAGATCTTCATCCTGTTTCTTCCATGAAACCTCTTCTATCTTTTCTGATGGTATATGTGAGTCTACAGAGCAGTTCAGAGTGATTTCTTCACCCGCATACGCAGATATAACGTGGCCTCCAGACACAATCAAGCGCTCTGAAATGAGAATTGTATTTATTCATTTTTTTTTACAAAAAAATGTATTTATTTTATACGATGTATTTTTACAGAATAATTAAATCAGGTAAAAATTTACCCACCAATCTCCATTATAATCAGAGTTTCATCAGAGTCCTGGTTTGTGTGAACTACACACTTATAAACTCCTGCATCTTCCCGAGTCACATTTGTAAGCAGTAGAGAGAAGTTTCCATGAGCAACCTCCTCAGAGAAGAAATGAGCTCTTTCATGATAACGCTGGTTCTGAGACTCTGGTCGACTTTCTCCATTCTGCCACAAGTGCACTAGAGATCCAGAGTCAATTCTTTTCCACTCCACTTCCAGATCTTTCATTGGTAGAGGAGTTTCTACAAAACAGGGCAACATCACTGAGTCTCCCAGCTGGACAGTGAGAGGACCAGATGGACCCTGGACATGGAAACCTAAAGAGAATAAAAACAAACTTCTAAACCTCAAGTTTAAACTCTAACCTGCAGTCTAAATTTACCAGACTTTAAAGTTCTCAAGTTGCTACAGATTTCTGTCTCTTGAATTTCACAACGGAAAAATGACCAAATTACTGTAAAAGATTGAACAAAAGAAAAATGAGATTTGTTCGTCTCTTCATGAGTTATTATTGTAGACATGTCTGAACTCACAAAGGTATGTTGGGAAAGTGTGACAGTGGAGGCATGTTCAAGCAAACACAAATACACACACACATGTCTTCTTCTTCTTCTACACACTCATCCTGGGCTCTATAGTGTTGCCAAAACCTGTAATTAGCGAAGATTTAGATACCACCAAGGAAGTGAAAAGGAAAATCCTGGCAGGCAACAAATTTCATTCTCTGTCCACTCCAAACATGGCCTCCACAGATGATCTGCAGGCCTTCCAGGAGTTTTTCAAGCATGAATCAGCTGTGAGGGAATGACTGTACAGGAGCCCCCTGCTTGTCTGTCTCTCCCATTCCTTTCTCTGTCTTGGGTTTCAAAAAACAGAGTTAGTTTTCCTCATTGTTTCTTCTGTCATCCTCCCAGTTCACCTCTGACATCTCCACTAACTCGTTCTCACTCTACATAAATGGAACTATTTGCTCCTACCAAGACGGGGCAAAGCCAGGATGAGCTCACTGCAGGAAATCTAGGGTTAGGGGTTAGGGTTAGGGTTGGGGTTAGGGTTAGAGGGTTAGGGTTAGGGTTGGGGTTAGCTACGAAGACACGATGTGCTAGGGATGGTTCTGTTGAGACAAAAAGGTTTACAGCAGTGGTGTTCGGAAATAAAAAGTCATGGGTAGATGGATCCATGCTAATCATGGTTTGACATTAAAACTTCCAGCACAGACCATAAAAACCACGAGCACTAGGGGTGTAACGCTACACAAAACTAACAACATTAGTTTTTTAAGTCACAGTTCAGTTAAAAAATTGACAGTTATTTTTTATTAACAAACTTTATTATTATTAACATTTGTGAACAACAATTTACATATTTTTAAAACAATATAATATAAAATGCCTGCTTGTATTATAAATAAAAAAAATTAATATCTAAATAAAATGGAATAAATCAAATAATGCAATAATTTTTTTATTATATTGTTTTTAAATTGAGTAAATTAAATCAAATTAAATAAATGGGAAAAATGAATAAAATAATAAATAATTTACATTTGTTTGACCCCATTTGTGTAATTCAGATGTGTATATAAGTGTGTGTGTGTGTGTATATATTTTTTTACAATTAATATTAAATTTTCTAAAGATATTTTCTACTTATTTCATAATAATTGAACAAATCCTGCACGACATTATTTGGTACGAAAACCTCGTCCATGCTCACCTTCAGAAATGTCGCCCCCTTGTGGTTGTTCTGTAATAATTCATCCATACTATATTTTACTATATGTTTATCACATTTTTCAATATTTTATTTGAAATGTTATATGTTCTCGGATTGTTGTTAAAACACACTTCATAATCACTTATGCACCGACGACATGAACAATTTTAATATGGTTATACAAGACTGGATTTTGGACCCCATACTTTTAGATCTTTTTTTTCTTTTTTTTTTTCCTTTTTTGCTTTTTGATGATCTACTTTATAGTGTGTTAATGCAAATATAATTCATGAGGTTTACCCAGTCATGAGATTTTACAAAAAAATAATCACACTAAAGAGTTTTCTTCCAAGTAAGATATTACAATCCAGAACAAGCAGGAACATTACAGAAATACACATCACCTGATTGAAGTGAGAGATCGCGCTCACTTTCTATACATATTTTCTCATTTATAGATTTGGTTTGATTTATAATATTGATAGTGAACATTTGATTATGTATGTAATTTTTTTTTTCCAAATCGAATCTCAAAGTGCTGATTTGTCGCCCCCTGGTGTTCAGGTAGGCTAATACACCTGGCATACTCTTACATTCCTGGACCACACCTTTAGTATTTTTTTGTAAATCCAGTGCCACAATTCACTCCGGTGTTTTATTGCATGATTTGAGAATTGGAAATAACATTTCTTTATAATTTCTAGATGACTGGAAGTTTTACATCTGAACTATTAGTTCTGATGTATAAAGAAAAAAAAACTCATGCTTCTTTAGATAAGATTCTACACTGTCTTTCAGCTCCATAAAACTCAGAGTATATTCAAAAGTGCACTAATAAACACAATCATGGTGAACATTACCGTTACAGAAGATCACCGACAGCAGCAGATGAAACCAGAGCAGTACAGCAGCCTCCATGTCTGTAACGGGAATACTGTACTTTCACTTTCTACATCACGTGACTGGCAATTAACTCTAATCAATCCTTCTACAAACATCTGTCAAATATATATATAAAAACCAATAATAATACACCTTCGAATGTAAAATATTGTTAATGTAATACATTTAAAAGATATATATTTACATTTATTACTTGGGTGGACTTTTTACATTTAAACTTTATTCTTAAGACTTTACTATTTTATGATTTTTTTTTTCATATATTATTTTCCTGTAGCAGGATTTCCATTATTATAATCTTACCTCGCATGTATCCCTATAATCCCTCTTTATATTATTGTTATTTATATACATTTATCTCTATTTCAATACATTTTATTTCATTGTAATATGAATTAATTCCCGCTACAAAAGTGTGATATTATTTTGAACAGGCATTAAAAAGGGCACGTGTAGTTTTTTAATCAGGCGACATTCATATCTACCTAAAGGGTCCTTTTGTGCAGATTATCGCACATTATTACTTCATTTTCTTTATTTTAACGTCACCAAAAACACTAATTTTCTGCTCTACAAAGAGATTATTTCTGTCTTTTATAAATAATGGATTATTGCTAGCAGTTCGGCTAATCCGCGCTAATATTTGTAGCTAGGAGCAAAAAAGGGACGGATTGGCGGAATGCGGGTGGGATTTGTAAACTGTAGGATGACACCATATTTCAGGAAAAAAAAGGCCCCATTTATTAACTGCGGGTAAAATCAGCAGCACTTTGTTTAGTGTTGCGCGTCTAATCGTGCACTTAGATATAAAGACAGTGCATTTTCAATCATATTCCACATTTAAACACTCATAAAACATTTTCCTTTATAGGTTTGCTCAATATTTCAAATAATTTTTATTGACAGTGTCCCTGTGTATTAATCTATTACATTTCAAGTCATTTTACTGTACAGTTTTTGAGAAAAATAAAGGCAGATTCATTTTAAATCTCATTTTCAATCATGTTCCATTATCAAACACTCATAAAAAAATTTTTCTTTATAGGTTTGTTCAATATTTCAAATAATTCGTATTTAGAGTCTCCCTGTCTTTTATAGTCTTAAATTTCTAGTGATTTTACTGTGGAGTTTTTGAGAAAAGTGAAGGCAAAATCACTCCAACCCTCAGTGCATTTTTATCATGTTCCACATTCACTTTAAAGACAGAGACAGACAGAGACAGACAAAGACAGAGAGAGACAGAGACAGACACAGACACTCTAAAGACAGAGTCAGACAGAGACACTCTAAAGACAGAGTCAGACAGAGACAGAGACACTGTAAAGAAGAATTATGTGAAAGATTGAGCAAACCTTTAAAGAAACCTTTACAAAAAAATGTTTTATGAGTGTTTGAACATGGTGATTCAGGTGCACTGATTTTTCTGTTTCTTAAAGGAAACGCCGTTCTGAAGCGTCTTTATGTGTATTGTGACCGAACCCACCATCATACCGTAAGTGTGAGACGCACAACACAAAGAAAAGTGCGGCTGATTAAGGCAACCTCCTCAGAGAAGAAATTAGCTCTTTCATGATAAAACTGGTTCTGAGACTCTGGTCGACTTTCTCCATTCTGCCACAAGTGCACTAGAGATCCAGAGTCAGTTCTTTTCCACTCCACTTCCAGTTCTTCCATTGGTAGAGGAGTTTCTACAAAACAGGGCAACATCACTGAGTCTCCCAGCTGGACAGTGAGAAGACCAGATGGACCCTGGACATGTGTTGAGAAAAATGTTCTGACTAACCTTATCTAGAGTGTGTTTTAATCCAACTAATATCTATTCAACAAATTGACCTAATAATTAGTATAGAACCTTTTAGATACAATAGAAGCAGCGTGATTAAACCTATTTCACCTATGTGTTTTAATCAGTCTCATGTAGTCTCTGTACTGCAAGTATAATTAACATAACAGCGATCAGATATTAATAAATAGAGTAGAGTAGAGTCTGACTGGTGTTATGAGAGTGTTGGAGAGACAAGAAAGAACAACATACAAGGCAGATTTAAGCATGTTTATTGTGCAGAGATGAGGTGAGATTTACGATGCTGTTAGTGAAGAATGCTCCTAAAAGACGTTCCAGGATGTCTGTGAGTTGGAGCTGAATAAAAGAAATAAACAGAAATCACAATGACTCAAAACATATAATTAATATGTGCATGTAACAACAAAAGTAACAAGCTTACAAACGTTATAGTTGTGAAGCCTAACACATTATGCAACAGTCAGTACAGATAATAGAAATGAAGTATGAGCTGGACACTAACATAACCACGTAGAATAATGTAGTTAAACAAATACAAATAGACAATTTAAGTAAAACAATAAAGCTTGATTTAATAAAAATGGGATAGTAAATAAAATCATAAAAGCAAAACACTTACACAGAGTAGATGTAGGGAAGATAAAAAGCTGAGAGCAGGAGGAAGCGGTGCCTGGCTGTACCAGAGGGGGTGAAGGTTGTATACACAATCTTTTCTTAAGTGACACAGAGAAAAAGCCGTAAATAAGGGTAATGGGGGAACAGGAAACCCCAAATATGGAATCCCAGGAAGGGGACTTTACTAGGGTGAAGAAAATAGAAAAAAAGTAAAGGTGTCATGTAACACCAGGGTATAAGAATGAGTGTGTGCAAAGTGTGTGTGCGCTTGATCATTTTGATGTGATGAAGTGACCACCTTCTATGGGCTCATCAGAACGTGTCTGGAATAAAGAAGTTTTTGCTGCATGACTGAAGATTCTTCATTGGCTTTTGAGGTCCATTTCATTTAATTTGATGAAGTTAAGAGTGTTACATTGGGAATTAACTGAAACAAAGAATCCGCCCGTGATGTGTCTGCTCAGAGACGGGTTCTGAGTTCCGACACGTGGAAGCCTAAAGAGAATAAAAACAAACTTCTAAACCTCAAGTTTAAACTCTAAAGTCTGGTAAATTTAGACTGCAGGTTAAAGTCCTCAAGTTGCTACAGATTTCTGTCTCTGGAATTTCACAACGGAAAAATGACTAAATTACTGTAAAAGATTGAACAAAAGAAAAAGGAGATTTGGACGTCTCTTCATGAGTTATTATTGTAGACATGTCTGAACTCACAAAGGTGTGTTAGGAGAGTGTGACAGCAGAGGCATGTTCAAGCAAAAACAAATACACACACACACACACACACACACACACACACACACACACACACACACACACACACACACAAGTCTTCTGCTTCTACACACTCATTCTGGGCTCTATAGTGTTGCCAAAACCTGGAATTAGGGAAGACTCAGATACCACCAAGGAAGTACAAGAGCAGGAAAATCCTGGCAGGTAATCCAGAAGCTGCTTCAGTCCAACACATTTCAGTCTCTGTCCACTACAAACATGGCCTCCACAGATGATCTGCAGGCCTTCCAGGAGCTTTTCAAGCATGAATCAGCTGTGAGGGAATGACTGTACAGGAGCCCCCTGCTTGTCTGTCTTTCCCATTCCTTCCTCTGTCTTGGGCTCCAAAAAACAGAGTTAGTTTTCCTCATTGTTTCTTCTGTCGTCCTCCCAGTTCACCTCTGACATCTCCACTAACTCGTTCTCACTCTACATAAATGGAACTATTTGCTCCTACCAAGACGGGGCAAAGCCTGGATGAGCTCACTGCAGGAAATCAGAGTAAATATACAAAGATGTACACATTAGACTTTATGACAGAGTGTAACCACAGAACCTTTAATCAAAGCCTGATTAAATGCAGAGGATTAGAAAGTGCACATTGGTGAAGATGAGATGTGTGTGTGTGTGTGAAGATGTTTCCTTATGTATCCAGAATCAGCAGTGAAAACTGG
This sequence comes from Silurus meridionalis, assembly GCF_014805685.1. Lineage (NCBI taxonomy): Eukaryota > Metazoa > Chordata > Actinopteri > Siluriformes > Siluridae > Silurus > Silurus meridionalis. The sequence goes on along the minus strand of NC_060890.1, from coordinate 978,809 downwards.
AAAAGAAATTCATGGCAGATCAGCAAATAACCTGAAGTAGGATGGAGAAAAGCTGCTGGACCGCTAATATACACAACAGAAAAACTGTTATAAGGCAAGACAATTATTGTAAAGGGAAGTTCAGATGATACTTGAGGTGGTCAATCATAAGCCATGGAGACTCGATGTTCCAGCGATTGTTCTGTTGAGATAAAAAGGTTTACAGCAGTGGTGTTTGGAAATACAGAAAAGTCATGGGTAGATCGATCCTTGCTAATCATGGTTTGGCATTAAAACTTCCAGCACAGACCAAAAAAACCACGAGCACTAGAGGTGTAACGCTACACAAAACTCACAAAATTAGTTTTTTTAGTCACGGTTCAGTTCAATTTTGGTACAGTTTGGGGGAAGAAATGCAAAACATAAAATTGCCAGTTATTTTTTATTAACAAACTTTATTATTATTAACATTTGTGAACAATTTAAATATTTTGAAAACAATTTAATATAAAATGCCTGCTTGGTTTTTAAATTAAAAAAATCTAATATTAAAATAAAATGGAATAAATCAAATTAATGCAATAAACTATTTATTATATTGTTTAAATTGAGTAAATTAAATCAAATTAAATAAATGGAAAAAAAAATTAATTAAATAATTTACATTTGTTTGACCCTATTTGTGTAATACAGATGTGTATATAAGTGTGTGTGTGTATATTTTACAATTAATATTAAATTTTCTAAAGATATTTTCTACTTATTTCATAATAATTGAACAAATCCTGCACGACATTATTTGGTACGAAAACCTCGTCCATGCTCACCTTCAGAAATGTCGCCCCCTTGTGGTTGTTCTGTAATAATTCTGTTTATCACATTTTTCAATATTTTAATTGAAATGTTATATGTTCTCGGATTGTTGTTAACAAACACTTCATTATCACTTATGCACCGATGACATGAATAATTTTAATATGGTTTTGCAAGTCAGGATTTTGGGCCCAATACTTTTAGATTATATTCTTTTTGCTTTTTGATGATCTACTTAATAGTGTGTTAATGCAAATATAATTTCATTCATATGATATAACATTCATTCATTAAATTTAGACTTTATTCTTAACACTTTAGACTTTACTGTTTTATATTTAGACATTTTCATGAAGCAGGATTTCCATCATTGTAGTCTTAATTCGTTTGTATCTCTATAACTCCTCTTTACATTTTTATTATTATTATTATTATTATTATTATTATTATTATTCATATTTATATAAATTAATCTCTATTTTAATTCATTTTATTTTATTATACAGTGGAACCCGGTTATGTCGATGTCCTAGGGGGTCGCCAAAAAGCATCGAGGTAACCGATGATCGAGATAAACAAAAATCAAAATGGCGGCAGTATATTAACGTGCTTGAAATTTCTTTATGTACATGATGTGCGTTAATAAATGAGAATGTGCATGCACGTGTTTTTGAAGGGGTTTTTTACACAACAGCGTTGCCGCGGTTTGTTTGATAAAGGCATGCTATAAAAATACATACAGTACATGTTTATCTGTCAGGAATCCACCTGCCACGCCCCCTTCAGCCCCCTTCAGCGTGTCAGGTGCTTTCTCGGCCGCTTTCTCTGAAGCTCCGCTTCAATCGTGCACATATGGAGCTCGTTTATCATCATCACCAGCTCCTATTTAAACTTCCACACTCTCACTGTCCGTTATTGTTGGTATATGTTGGTTCACGGCGGTCGTTGTTATCGCTCATGCGTATCCCGGTACGTGTCTTCCCACCGGCACTCTCTCAACAGCTGCTCTTTTCTTCCCAAAGCGCACCGCGGATTCCCCCCGATCCTGCCGTGTTCATTCTATGCTTTTGGATGGTCATCCCACGTTCCGTGCCGCCAAGCGTGGCTTTTGCCTCCCATTCATCGCATAACATTTAACAACAAAAGGCATATGTGCACTAACTAACAGCAGAGATTCACCAGTTGTCAGGAATCCACCTGCCACGCCTCCTTCAGAGGCTGTCATTGCCTCCGCGCGCTAACAAGCTCGCAGCGCAAATCATGCACAGCTGAAGCGCGTTACTCACTCACTCCCGGCTCCCATACTAACCGCTCACTCACCCACTCTCGGGGTCCGTTATTATATGTGTTCATGCGTGGTCGTGTGTATGCTGCAAAACGTCTCCTCCCGGACTCCTCGCTCACTCCACGGCTGCGTTTTCCTTCCCCAGCACACCCGGACTTTCGACGCTTCCCCGTCGCTTCCTGTGTGCCGCGCTTCCTCGATAACGCACCGTTGATGTTATTATTGGACTGCCGTTTGCGGATTATCCCGATCTACGCGGGTATTTTGTGTTGGCTCTGCCTTCGTTAAATAAAGTTTCTGTTTGCCGTTACTCCGGCTTCCGCCTCCGCACCACGCCTAACACCAGTATACAATACAACACCTGGAGCAGCTGTAAGACTTGATTATTCCGCCACTTCCGCGAGTTCTTTTGCGGCTGCACCGAGATAACCAACGTTAAATGGCAAATTTTTCCCCCCTTGTGTTCGAGATATCAGGGTTCGGCGACATAAAAAAAGACATAACCGATAAAAAATGCTTAGAAAAAGCGAGAATTTGGCGGTTCCACTTCAAAAACGTCGACTTAATAGGGTTGTCGAGGTAACCGAGGTCGAGATAACCGGGTTCCACTGTAATATGAATTAATTCCCGCTATAAAAGTGTGATATTATTTTGAACAGGCATTAAAAAGGGCACGTGTGTAGTTTTTTAATCAGGCGACATTCATAAATACCTAAAGGGTCCTTTTGTTCAGATTGTCGCACATTATTACTTCATTTTCTTTATTTTAGCGACACTCAAAACACGAATTTTCTGCTCCACAAAGAGATTATTTCTGTCTTTTATAAATAATGGATGATTGCTAGCAGTTTGGCTAATCCGCGCTAATATTTGTAGCTAGGAGCAAAACGGGACGGATTGGCGGAATGCGGGTGGGATTTGTAAACTGTAGGATGACGCCATATTTCAGGAAGAAGACCCCATTTATTAGTGTGTGTGATGTGTTATTTATATTAGTGATAAATATATTGCACATGTTTATAGAGAATGGAGATGAAGTGCACTTGTTTATAATGTTTGAACTCTATATTGTGAAGAAGGAGATAATAAATAACATTATATATAAAATAAATGCATCTTCCCGAGTCACATTTGTAAGCAGTAGAGAGAAGTTTCCATGAGCAACCTCCTCAGTGAAGAAATGAGCTCTTTCATGATAAAACTGGTTCTGAGACTCTGGTCGACTTTCTCCATTCTGCCACAAGTGCACTAGAGATCCAGAGTCAGTTCTTTTCCACTCCACTTCCAGTTCTTCCATTGGTAGAGGAGTTTCTACAAAACAGGGCAACATCACTGAGTCTCCCAGCTGGACAGTGAGAGGATCAGATGGACCCTGGACATGGAAACCTAAAGAGAATAAAAACAAACTTCTAAACCTCGTCCATGCTCACCTTCAGAAATGTCGCCCCCTAGTGGTTCGTCTGTAATAATTCATTCTTGCTATATGTTACTATGTTTATAAATTTTTTGATATTTTATTTGAAATGTTATATGTTCTCGGAATGTTGTTGAAAAACACTTTATAATCACTTATGTAATATGCACCGATGAAATGAATAATTTTAATATGGTTATGCAAGTCAGGATGTTGGGCCCCATACTTTTAGAATATATTTTTTGCTTTTTGATGATCTACATTATGTGTGTTAATGCAAATATAATTCATGTCAATTCAAATATCATTTCATTCATATGATATAACATTCATTAATTACATTTAGACTTTATTCTTAAGAATTTACTATTTTATATTTAGACATTTTCATGAAGCAGGTTTTTGATCATTGTAGTTTTACTTCGCATGTATCTCTATAACTACACTTTATATTATTATTATTATTATTATTATTATTATTATCATTATTATTATTATTATTTATATAAATGTATCTCTATTTTAACAAATTTTATTTCATTGTAATATAAATTATTTCCCGCTACAAAAGTGTGATATTATTTTGAACAGGCATTAAAAAGGGCACGTGCGTAGTTTTTTAATCAGGCGACATTCATAGATACCTAAAGGGTCCTTTTGTGCAGATTATCGCATTTTATTACTTCATTTTCTTTATTTTAACGTCACCAAAAACACTAATTTTCTGCTCTACAAAGAGATTATTTCTATCCTTTATAAATAATGGATGATTGCTAGCAGTTCGGCTAATCCGCACTAATATTTGTAGCTAGGAGCAAAAATGGGACGGATTGGCGGAATACGGGTGGGATTTGTAAAATGTAGGATGACGCCATATTTCAGGAAGAAGACCCCATTTATTAGTGTGTGTGTGTGTGTGTGTGTGTGTGTGTATTTATATTAGTGATAAATATATTGCACATGTTTATAGAGAAATGAGATGAATTGCACTTGTTTAGAGAGTTTGGACTCTATAATGTGAAGAAAGAGATGTAATAAATAACATATATAAATATACACATAAATACATACAGTATTACACTGGTACTCGTCTCCAGTTCGGTTCCTCTCCCACCAAATAAAATGTGTTTAGAGCCGCAAAATATATTTTACTTTTAAATGAATAGAACACAATTTGTTGTTTTATGCAGATGTAATGTAGTTTCCCAATTGCCCCACTAGGTGGCACCAGTGTGATTTGAAGCTGAACTGCATGATAATTACTGGTAGTAAATTTAGTAAAGAATCAGTGATTTACTGATTTACCCTTAAATGGGTAATTACTTGAGAGAGAGAGAGAGAGAGAGAGAGAGAGAGAGAGAGAGAGAGATGTAACTGCATTATAGACTTGATGTTTACAATTTTAGTTATTTTAATTACATTTCATTTAAATGAATTTCAATAAAATGTAAATTACTTCACTAAAAAGGGTTTATCTTTTAAACAGGCATAAAAAAATGTGCATTTTGTTCAGATGATATTCATAAATAACTAAAGGCTCGTTAGAGTACAGATTATTTACCTTTTTATAAAAGCTTTTTTATAGTTTGTAACTTAAAGAATGATCATTATTGCTATCAGTTTGCTACTTTGTGTTAATTTATGTAGGAAGAGGCTCAGTTTTGGATGTGAGATGGTTTCAGAGTCGTCAGTGACATATGTAGTTAATTCTTTATAGAAGATTGTGTTCTGTGTCAAATCTAATGCTCACTTCAGAATGTTCAGGTGTTGCTTAAAAACACAAGAATGTGAATTTAATCAGATTAACCTGCAATAAATATAAATAATCAATTAAAAAGAATAGATTTTTTTTATTTATTATTTGTCCAACACACAACACATTAATGAGATTAATACTGTAGTAAAGTTGGAAGTTCTGCAGTCACATGGCTGAATATATGACAAAAGCAGTACATTTGTTGTACAAAAAGTAAAAAAGGCAACATGCAACACTATTACACACATTTACAGTCAGATTTTACTTTCACAATGTAGTAAACATGCAGTAGGCAGAGTTTCTTCTCACCTGCAAGAAAGAAACTTTTCTGATCTCATTACAGAATCATTTTAATTCTCAACACAATTACAGAAAACAATCTAATAAAATAGTTTTATTCAATGAGACTCAAAGTATTTTTGTGCCTCGATTTACAGCTAAATATACTATAAGCTTGAAGTAACAAGATGAATAACTATTACTTTATATATTTTATTGTTGCATGGAGTAACTGTATACATATACGTGTGTGTATAAACTTTCTTTCGGCTTCTCCCATTAGGGGGCGCCACAGCGGATCCTCCGCATGTTTGATTTGGCACATGTTTTTACGCTGGATGCCCTTCCTAACGCAACCCTCCCCATTTATCTGGGCTTGGGACCGGCACTAAGAGTGGGTGAGGTTGGTTCCCTGACCGGGTATCGAACCCGGGACGCAGCATCCTAACCACTAGACCACCAGGGGACCCACATGTGTGTGTATATGTTTCTAAATAAATGAACCGGTTTTACCATTTTGTTGACCACTGTAACAAATCTCAGTGTTCACACGAACCCACTCTCGGACTCGGACTGCCTTTCTCTTGGCATCTGCCCGTGCTGTCAGCGTTCGGAGACCCTTCTGCTCTCCTCTGCTTCGTTTCTCTCCCCAAGGCTGGTATCTTTTTCCTCTTTATTGGCGTCGGACTGGAACAGAGCACACTGATTAGTTTCATCAGTTACAGGTGTAGTCTTACCGCTCGCTCTGTTCTCCTCCACCCTCCGCTCGTGAACCACTTCACAACATTTGTGTACATTTCAACACTTTGTACTGTAAATATCCTGATTTTTCCTGTGATGTAGCTCTATGTTGTGCGATGTAGCTCTATGTTGTGTTATGAAGCTCTATGTTGTGTGATGTAGCGCTATGTTGTGTGATGTAGCTCTATGCTGTGTGATGTAGCTATGTTGTGTGATGTAGCGCTATGTTGTGTGATGTAGCTCTATGTTGTGTTATGTAGCTCTATGTTGTGTGATGTAGCTCTATGTTATGTTATGTAGCTCTATGCTGTGTGATGTAGCTCTATGTTGTGTTATGTAGCTCTATGCTGTAAGATGTAGCTCTATGTTGTGTTATGTAGCTCTATGTTGTGTTATGTAGCTCTATGTTGTGTTATGTAGCTCTATGCTGTGAGATGTAGCTCTATGCGGTGTGATGTAGCTCTATGCGGTGTGATGTAGCTCTATGTTATGTGATGTAGCTCTGTTGTGTGATGTAGCTCTATGTTGTGTTATGTAGCTCTATGCTGTGTGATGTAGCTCTATGCTGTGTGATGTAGCTCTATGCTGTGTGATGCAGCTCTATGCTGTGTGATGTAGCTCTATGCTGTGTGATGCAGCTCTATGCTGTGTGATGCAGCTCTATGCTGTGTGATGCAGCTCTATGCTGTGTGATGTAGCTCTATGCTGTGAGATGTAGCTCTATGCTGTGAGATGTAGCTCTATGCTGTGCGATGTAGCTCTTTGTTGTGCGATGTAGCTCTTTGTTGTGCGATGTAGCTCTATGCTGTGTGATGTAGCTCTATGTTGTGTGATGTAGCTCTATGTTGTGTGATGTAGCTCTATGTTGTGTAATGTAGCTCTATGTTGTGTGATGTAGCTCTATGTTGTGTGATGTAGCTCTATGTTGCGTGATGTAGCTCTGTTGTTTTATGTAGCACCAGGGTTCTGGAGGAACGTTGTCTCATTTCACTGTGTATTGCTTCAGATAAATATGTTTGAAATGACAATAACAGCTTCTTGACCTGACATAAAGAATAGGTGTAGAATAAAAGCATGTAGGAAGCGTCTTACCTGCTAAGTTCCTAAATGATTAGATGCAGGATTCAGCTCCTGGAGTTCATGGTCATGATTGGATGAGGGTGTGTTTGAGTCCTGTGTTTGTAAGACATTCATTAGTCTCATATGATGCACAAAAGTTAATAAAATAAAAATCGTTATTCCATGTTAAAATAATGTTAATAATAATCTCACCATCTGTTCCTGTTTAGATCCAGACCAGAATAGCAGCCTCTGTATTTCTGTTCTAAATCTGTACAATGAGAGCAACAATGTTCATGTCTTCTGTTTAACCAAGCTGATAAAGAAAATAAATTTTCCTATTTATACATGATGAATTCATCAGCAATACACACATATCTTTCTTTATTCTCTGTGCCTGTGTGATGGAACAAATGGGACAGTCAGAGACGTCAATCCAAATGTAAAATATTTATGTGGTATCATTTTTGTCATTCTAATAAATTATCCTAGTCTATAGAAAGTTATAATACAACATGTTTATACGACTGTGCTGATCAAGGTAAAACATTATAGAATATTGATAAAGTAAAATTGTGGTCAGGTTTCTGCCATGCTAAATTTTTAATGTAAATAAAATGTAATTGTAACTTTCAGCCGAGAAAAATCCACATCACCAAGTCCCACCCTTTCTCTCTCTCTAAACTCGAGGCTGCAGTTTGTCCCTGCCTCATCAATTATGAAAATTTTCAAGCATTTTATGATTGGGGAAAAAAAAGGATTGATCAGAACTGCATTCTTCCATTACTGCATGATTCAGTTCTGATGCTCACATGATGTCCTTTTCCGGTGTTGATTATGTAACAGGTTTAAAGTTAGGTTGACTTCCCCATTTCTGATAATAATAACAGAAAATTCTTTCCTGCATCAATTTTGTTATAATATTTAAATGTCGCATCTGGAGATTATACTTACAGAAAGCAGATCTGCCAGAACACGGCAAAGACGCATTCAGTTGGTATCACAATAAGTCGCAGATCCACTGTACGCTGACCAGTTCCTGTTTATAATAAATAAAAAGGAATTGCAGCACCATGTTATATTAGGTGGATTATTTTGATAGCACTTTTGTGATCATTATTTTTGTCAGTAATTTCACAATAACATTTATGTAGTGATTCACTTTTTATTATTATTAAAATCAGACTCACGTGCTTTTAGGATCAGCTCCACTAATAAAGCAGCAGCGTTCACAAAAACAACCAGCCCTGAACCAATCATGAACACAACCACACTCCATACAGCTGTAATACAAACATCACGATTAGAGAAAATAGGAACTTTTTCCCCTTTTCAGCACATTTTTCTGTAAATAAAAATAATTGTATTTTATGATTTTTGTACATACGCTGCTGTGTGGACTGGGAGTCGGACTCTGGAGGTCTGGTAACTAAAGCAAAATCAATCAATTTCTATCAGTAATAAGAAGTGATTCAGATCGTTTCAGCATGATATTCACACATACACATAGACACCAAATTTCCAGCGTTCTAACCCGTTATAACACTCCTCACTCCTGATACATATCTTAAAGAATGCCAATGAAAGCTGCATTTTACAAAATTAAAATCGTCAAAGCATCAATAATTCTACACCATTTTTTGAAATTCTATTAACAGAATTTCAGCTGATATGTGTATACAGTTGGGACCAACAGTCTGAAAGCCTGTAAAAAAATTGGAAATAACAAAGCTTGGGATGTCAAAGTACACAAACACATGATTCAACACAATTCTGCAACTGTAAATGTTGATGGCAGGATGAAGAGAGTACGGATCGGTCAACTCTCACCATGATGAGAGTTTTGCATTGCAATGGGGGGAAATTAGTGATTAAGTTAATGACCAGGTGGTTTTCATTGAGACATACAGTGGTGTGAAAAAGTGTTCCTGGTTTCTTATTTTTTTGCATGTTTTCACACTTTAATGTTTCAGATCATCAAACTAATTTAAATATTAGTAAAAGATAACACAAGGAACAACATGCAGTTTTTAAATTAAGGTTTTTATTATTGAGGGAAAACAAAATCCAAAACTACATGGCCCTGTGTGGAAAAAAGTGTTTGCCCCCGAAACCTGATAACTGTTTGGGCTGCCATCAGCAGCAACAACTGCAATCAAGCGTTTGTGATAACTTGCAGTGAGTCTGTTACAGCGCTGTGGAGGAATTGTTTCTCCACTCATTTATGCAGAATTGTTGTAATTCAGCCACATTGGAGCGTTTTCGAGCAGGAAACCCCTTTTTAAGGTCATACTACAGCATCTCAATAGGATTCAGGTCAGGACTTTGACTAGGCCACTCCAAAGTCTTCATTTTGTTTTTCTTCAGCCATTTAGAGGTGGACTTGCTGGTGTGTTTTGGATCAGAACCCAAGTTCGCTTCAGCTTGAGGTCACGAACAGATGGCTGGACGTCAGGATTTTTTGGTAAACAGCAGAATTTAATAGTTAATTAATGGTTCCATTTATCACAGCAAGTCTTCCAGGTCCTGAAGCAGCAAAACAGCCCCAGCATACCTGGGAGTTCAGTCTCTTAGCTGACTTGATGTACTCTAAATACTTATGCTGCATGAAAATCGTAAAAAGGGTTTGGGGTTCCTGCAACCAGCATTTTCTAAGCTAGCTTTACTGTGAGGATTGCTGATGTGGCGGATTATAAGTTTGGTGCAGCAGATGACTGACCTCCCCATAAAATATTACCCCTTCAGCCAGGGATGAAACTTTTAATAGTGTTGAACTGGTTGTAAGTGAAGCTAGAGTTCATCAGCAAGGGTGCTATCTATGAAGTTTCCAGTCAGAGTTGCCATAGCGGATCAACACTGTAATGAAGTGTCTAAACTGGCACAGGAAGGAGAAAGAAAAATTGTGCCAGCTGGTGTTAAGGACTGTCACAGTAAAAGCATCATTTCTCCTTACAGCATCTTTGGATTTCCACAAGGTTCTTGCTTAGACAATTTTGGGATTGGAGTGGCGCTCCCCTGTCAGACTCCACTGTTCTTGAGAAGGTCCCCTTCATGACCAGTGATGTAGAGTGAAAACTAGAGTGTAGAACTGAAGATTTGAAACCAGCCAGCACCCCAGGGTACTTTTCTTTACATAATCAAAGAGAAAGACTGTGAAAGTTGCCACCAGTGCAGCTAGTGTAGCTGGAACTGTGGCTCTGAGCTGTGCTAGCTTTCTGTTGACCAAGTATTCTGTCAGACAGCAGTTGTGGATTCAGATGATGGCAAGAGAGAGCTGTTTTGCAGCTTGCAAACAAAGCTAATACACAATGAAAATTGGGTTAAAAGCTGTTCTGGGAACTGCAGTCTGCTGCTGACTCTGGCATTGAACTGAAGTGACAATAGTAGAAACCAAACCTTTCCTTTTCAGATGAATGTGTTGTTTTCTAAATAAAGAATTAAGGTATTTTGGCTTGATGTTGTCTCGGATAGATTGTGAATGATACATGACTGTGTACTTCAACTTAAAAAAAAATATGAGTACTTACGTTGTTGTTTCGCAGTGTTTCTGGAGTCAGATTCTAGAAGTATGAAAGCACAATCAGTGACTTTCTATTATCAGTGTCAAGTCTGTGACAGTAAAAACTAAATCTACTGTCTACAGAATCTACATGCACCTGTGATGAATGTTTCAGAGTGATATTAGTTTATTATATTATTGTTTATGAATGGCTTTGAACAGTGTCCTTTTCCTTCCTTGTGTTCAACTCATGCTCACTACTGGGAAAACTTTTGCATTAGAAAATAATTGTAGATAAAATTATTGAAAATAAGGAATTATAAGATGAAATAAATGACTACTTTTGTAATTATTTTTTCATCTGAGTCAAGTTTGTTTAAAGTGAAAAGGATTAGACCTGATAATTGCTTTAGACTTGTAGACAGTGTCATCATGGTCAAGACGTAGAGGAACATCGTCACACAGGTCAATGCATCACGCTCTAAACATAACAACACATTTTCAACAAGTATAATCATGACATTATTATTGATAAATTATACATTTACAGATAATTCTAGCACAAAACTGCAAAAAGCCACTTTTAAATCTAAAACAGAAGGTCATAACATTGCATTGTGTCTTTATTTACATTTTAAAGTCCCAACTGTTTTTGGAATTGGGGTTGTATGTTCTCTGATTTAATAAGAAGAAGCTCTGATATCATTTTAAGTCAAATTGAATAAATTAGAACCTCTTTTATACATGAAACTATACAAAAGGATCATCCAGTGGAACAGAATCTCCAGTAAACAGTAATGAAACAGAATCTGTATTTACCTTTCATATCAGTCACTACAGTGTAATGGAAGTAGATCGACCCTGATACATTTAGAATCTCCAGGATTATCATTATTGATACAAAGTAACGAAAATCTGCAAAAAGAAGCAGCAAAAGCAACGTTAATAATATTTATAATAATAATAATTTTAATAATAATAATAAACTGATGAATTATTGCCTTCCTTAAAAAATTCACTTTTTTAGCACTTCATAAATATATATATAAATATTTACATTACATAAGCGAGTGACCACCTAACATATTTAGCATAAGAAAGAAAAACTTTTAATTTAAATGAGGTGTTACAAAAAAGGAATAATAAAGTGAATATTTTGTGAAGCCTCCTTGATTTTTAAGAACAGTACAAATTCTTCTAAACATTGAATGAACAAACTGAGACATACAGCTCCATCTACATTTCTCCATTCTAGAAGTATAAAGTCTTTCAGATCCTGGATGCAGAATGACATTCAACTTGTCTTTTCAGAACTCCCCACAAGTGATTTATTGGGTGGAGATCTGGTGACATGCTTATCCCCTGAATTACTTTTATCCTGTTCTTCCTCAGAAACAAACCAGTGACCTTAGATGTATGCAGTATGTTGGGTCATTATTGTGTTGAAAGAGAGATGGCATCTTCTAGTCTAGTATTTCACAGTATATCTGTGAATTCATGATGCCATCTATAAAATGTGACTCTCTGACACCTGCAGCACTCATTAAGCCCCACACAAGAACACTGCCACCACCACCATTCTTTACTGTTGCTACCATACATTTTTCAGCTTTGGCAATTTGTAGAGGGGCTTCTTTGTGCATGGCTTCAGCAGAGGCTTTCTTTGTGAATGACAGCCATGCATGCCTCTCCTCTGCAAGGTACGTCGTATTGTATCACAAGAAACATTCACCCCAGTTTGACTTTCTAATTATTTAGGGAGATTGAGAAATCTGTCAGGGTGTAATCCTTTATGCTGGGCACTGTATATGATTTATATGTTTTCTGTAGGTTTATATATATATATATATATATATATATATATATATATATATATATATATATATATATATATATAACCTACAAAAACGTAACTTTGCTAGCCAATTGCAATTTGAATTGAATTATAATTATGATTAATATTTTTTTACATTAATGTCTAAGTTTTACTGTTACACTTAAAATAGTGATGATTGGATTTAGAGGAGATTTCAAATTGTCCGGTTCATGGACCAAGAATTACATTACCCATCAGCCACTGCACCTTCACCTGACATGCTCACATGTCTCTGATCACTCACACCTGAATCACGTTGTCTTGTATTTAAATCTCACCTTACAAAAGACTTGTTTGTTGGTTTTAGCTCATGTTCAGGTTTATGGTTCATGTTATTTGGTGTTTGCTTCTTGATCTTTATTTTATATATTTGCACTTGAATTTCAATAATCTGCAGTTGCATCTGTTTATCCAGTTATTACATGACAAAAATCATGTACATTTGTGAAAATAACTTCAATAAATGTCTGTTAGAGTCGATGCCTGTATTTTGTCTTTTTCGGGCTGCATTGTGCAAAAAAGTTCACTCCAATTCCGACACTGGCATGAGACAGCGAGTGAGACAGAGTATAATATATACTTACATTTTTGTATCCCAGTGTTTCTGGAGCTGGATTGTGAACGTCTGGTGACTAAAACACAAAGGTGACTTAGAAGAAGAGTTTGTGTGTAAAATGATTTGGAATTTTTAGTTTTAGAGCTGAAGTTTTGTAATCAGTTACCTTTCATCTAATAATATAGATTTTAAATAATTGAATGTAAAAATAACATGGCTATATATAACTTTCTTTCGGTTTCTCCCATTAGGGGTCGCCACAGCGGATCATCCGTATTTATGATCCGCATGTTCGATTTGGCACGTTTTTACACTGGATGCCCTTCCTAACGCAACCCTTCCCATTTATCCGGGCTTGGGACCGGCACTTAGAGTGCACTGGCTTGTGCAACCCTAATGGCTGGTTATATATACAGGTTTGAATTTGAGGTCGTCCCCAACTTATGATGGAAATGTGTTCTGATGACTCCATCAAAATAAAAGACATGGAGACATGGCCTGGCCTACCCAGGAGTCTTAAAGAATGGTGATTAGTATGTGGTAGTATACTGTAACATTTTCATAATTTAACACGTTATAGTACATCATTTAGCAGAATATTTATGGCAGCCAGTGCGTGGACGAGCGGCGGTACGCGAGTGCATACACACTTTAACACAGAGACAAATAAACTCTGTCAGCTGCTGGCGAGAGTAAAGATCTCACAAGGTGGAAGATACATACATGGCAGCGTCCCAGTGTACCATATTACTTACGCTGCTATGTTTGCAGATGTTTGAAAATATTTTTACAATTTCTTCATTTCGCTTTCATCATCGTAACATTAAGAAATCTAGGGTTAGGGTTATGGTTAGGTTAGGAGGTTAGGTTGAACCGTTATAAGTCAGGGACTACCTGTACATGTTGTATAAAATATAATAATGCATTTATAATGTTCAGTAAAAAATGTATTAGATCAAATAAATAAATAAACATATATACTGTACTTACCCAGACATTGTACAACAGTAAAAAAAAGAAAAGAAAACACTGATAACATTGGAAATAGCAGCACAATCACAGTTCCTGAAAAACAGAGAACATTAATTATAATTAATTTTATTAATATTTGGCTTTTATTTTTTGTGTAAGTTTAGATTAATAAAATCTACAAATTGGAAAAACGAAAGAATCAAAACAAGTATTAAAAAATATTTTAGAACAAATATATTCTCTATTGAGTTCTTTTCAACATAATACAATTGTACAATTATTGTGCAAAACAGCAGTAATACACACTGGAACTGTAAACAACAGATGCAGCCACAATTCAAGAAAAATCTAATGTAGTCTAATGTAGTGTAAATAATCCATTACAATGCTTTTTATCCCTGCATTCGATACACACAAAAACAAAATAGCCATTAGAGTGAAACATGACAATAGACGTCACTCCACATGAAAAATCTGTACTTACCGAAGGTTTGAGCTCCAAATATCAAAGTTATGAGAATCACTCGCAGTATATTGCTGAATTCTGTAACTATGTAACTCCAGCCTGTTATTTTTTGAAGGATTATTCCACCGCATACTGTATTGAAGATAAAAGATTATGAAAAGTTTAATTTAGAGGTTTGGAAAATAAATAATAACCACACAAATGGTATTTATATTTCAGTATTTTATGACAGTTACAAAAACAACTCAAATCAGAAGTTAGTGTTTTATACACCAGTGCCCTTATTCCAGTGTAAAAACCCTCATTGAACATACATACGATTACATTATACATTTATAAGTGAAGCAGTACAGAACTATTTGCTTGTTCTATTTGCTTGTTCATACAGTTCTGTATAAAGGCATTAGTAAGACCTGCTGTAACACAAATATGCCTTTAAAAAGAATAAAATTAAACATTTTTAAAAAGCAGCAAACAATAATCAACTTTAGAAATGTCCAGTAAAGATTGTTTTTAAGAAATGAGTTGATAAGTCTGTCGTCGTATGATGGTGAATCTGAGACCTACAACATTTGATATTCGACTTGCATTATGGTTGTTAGACATTGTTTATAACAATTAATAACATTTAGTAATTTATTACCTCACTCACACACACACACACACACACACACACAAAAGCACAAACACTACATAAAAATATAAAAATAGATATGTAAAAATAAATATCTGAACACCTACATGCATCGATGACATGCAGTAGAATAAGAACAATGGAAGGTATGATCAGTTTCACTGCAGTGTCTGTTTTGTGCCAGAAATCCACAATTATAGCTAGAAAACACACAAAATGTTATTATACATTACACAAATACACAGTGCTTTATACACAAATATCAAAAGCTTTGCATAGAGAAATTAAATGTTTTCTGTGAATTTCAACGTTTCTTTGAACTTTTC